>NC_056743.1:573308365-573608365 GCF_019279795.1 Protopterus annectens
ACTTTGGTCGAAGGTTCAATTATACTATGCTGTCGGATCAACCGACGACCGCAATTCCGAAAAAACGCAAAAACAAGGATAAAGACAGGCATTCGAGGTCCAAAACCAACGACGAAACCTCTTCTAGGCCAGTCGCCGGTTCTCGGTGAGGCGCTTTCGCAGCCCCTGACACCCGATACCTCAGAGCCACAGGCCGCCTTAGACTCCCACGTGGAGACAATTAGGCCTCTGGAAACTCAAGGTATTGGGCCTACGGAAACTAATCCCTCGGATGGGTCCGGAGCTGCTGAGCAGGCACCAGCTTCTGAGGGTGTTTTCAGACCTTCACAACGTACCATTAAATCAACAGCCAAGACAAAGGTACCATTAAAGACAACGAAACAAGTACAGCATTCTCCTTGGATAGTCCTCCATGCCTAAGAAACGGATACTTAAAATGGCCGAAGACCTCATTACTCTAATCAGGGGTTCCCATCCCCCTCCTGAGAAAAGGCCTAGGCAGGATACAGACTATGACTCCTTTGATCAGGTTTGCATTTCCTCCGATTCCTCTTCGGACCAGGGATGCTCTTTACCCCCCGTGAGGACTCTGATGCTGAGGAATCTATCCCTTCAGCCCCTCCTCCTGAGGATTACTCTTTTGGGGAAACTTTACATACCATGAGAGAACATTTCCATTGGGAAAGTCAGGAATACTCAGAATCCAAGAAAAGGCTCCGGGATTTCCTCTTATTGCCTCAGCACAGGCCCCTGGCTATTCCGCCTGTACTAGACATTGTGGATGATGTGTTCTCTGAATCCAGCTTATCTCCTGACTCTTTTCCCCCTGCTCCAGTCAAGCCAGATAGGTATTATAGAGTCCCTGACTCTCACAAGTTTCTTTACAAAAACCCTTCTGCTGATCCAGAAACTATTTCCCAGGGTCCAAAAGGGGGTAAGGCTTCCATTGCAAAAAATCCAGTATCCTCTGACAGATTCCAGAGCTTTGGATAGATGGGGGAAGAAAGTATACACGTCTGCAACTTTAGCAGTAAGAGCTTTTAATTGCCAGTTTCACATGCTTAAGTACCAACAATATTTAATGGCTCAGTTAAAACAGAAAATGCTTGCTAGCTCAGAAGCTCCTGATTGTAAAGAAATGCAGGATTTATTGCATGCAGTTGAACAGGTGGGAAAACATACTCTGCATTGTGGTTTTGATTCTTTAGAGGCCTCTGTAGAGCCGCAGTTACAGGTTCTGTTATTCAAAGACATGCTTGGTTAAAAGAACAGAGTTTACCTGAACATGTTAAGGCAAAGTTATTGGATGCTCCTTTACAAGATGACACCTTGTTTGGTGTTAAGGCAGAAGAGTTGTTAAAGAAAATGGAGGATAAAGCTAAATCAATGCAAACAGTCAAGGATTTCTTACAGGTGCAGCCACCTCGGTTTAGCAGAAATTGGCCAACAAAAAAATTGGTCCTTTCCAGTGTCAGGCCACAGAGAGGCAGATACAGATGCCCAGCAGGCAGATCTCAACCCCAAGACTCAAACAGACAACGACAGTGGGGCACCTCAACCCCAAAAGGAGGTGAGGACAAGTCTCAACCTTACAGGAAACCGTCACAATGACTTTCCTTTGCATACGCCAAGCACGTACCTTCTGGAAGCTTAGGGGGAAAACTAGCACTTTTTTCTCAAAACTGGCAAACAATCACCCAAGACAAATGGGTCCTGAATATTGTGTCTCAAGGTTACAGATTCCACTTCCATACTTTACCAAAGCTAAAAGGAATGCCAGACCTGCCACACAATCAATGGGCAGAGGCACAAAAACAAATTTCAGCCCTCATGGACATGAGAGCTTTACAAAAAGTACCACAACAGGGACAAGGATTTTACTCTAGACTCTTTCTGGTCCCCAGAAAGGACAAAGCCTGGAGGCCTATACTGGACCTTTCAATTCTGAATACTTACCTGGATATTCCGAAATTCAAAATGTTGTCATTACAGCAGCTTCTACCCATGCTGGGCAAGAAGGCTTGGCTTGTTACTCTGGACCTCACAGGCATACCTGCATGTCCCTATCAGACAAAATTGCAGAAGATACCTCCGATTCAAAGCTGGTACAATGCACTACCAATTCTCTGCACTGCCCTTTGGCTTATCTACTGCACCCAGGGTCTTCACAAAGTGCCTGGCACCAGTAATTGCATTTTGCAGACAAAAAGGTATTCAAATATATCCATACCTGGACGACTGCCTCATTCAAGCAGAGACAAGGACATTCTTCTACAGCATCTGGCGTTTGTGAAAAGGTTGCTAATTTGTCTAGGGTACACAGTAAACTAAAAAGTCAAAACTAGTGCCCTCACAACAGATTACATTCCTGGGTACCAGCTTAAATACAACGGGCCAGATGGCTTACCTCACGCCAGACAAACAAGTGCAACTAACTCAATATTTTCAACTATTGGCAAATACGTCCCATCTCCCTGCAAGAAAAATTCTGCAGGCCCTGGAATTCATGGCATCCTGCATACTACTAATACCATATGCCAGACTGCATATGAGGAAATTACAATGGTATCTAAAAAGTGTTTGGACTCAACATTCTCACAGTCTAGAAGCAGTAATTCCAATAATTCCCTGCCTACAACACGAGTTTCAATGGTGGGGCACAGGCATGTCACCTAAACAAGGGTCAGCCTTTTACCCAATCCACAGCCAGGCAAACTCTTAACAGATGCTTTGGATTATGCCTGGGGAGCACACATGGCAGGAACATGCATTCAGGGCAAGTGGACCACAGACCAAATGCATCTTCACATCAATCAGAAAGAGATGGCTGTTCAGAATGCCCTAACAGCTTTCAAGGACCTTCTACACCCAAGACAACAATTACTAAAGACAGACAACACCACAGTAATGTGGTACATAAACAAACAAGGGGGCACTCACTCTTGTCCCCTATGCAGGCAAGCCATGACCTTGTGGAACACAGCTCTAAAGTACCAAGTTCACCTGCAAGCACAATTCCTGCCAGGAAAAAAAAATACTCTGGCAGACCTAAGCAGAAATATCATGGATCCTCACGAATGGAAATTGAACCCACAAATCTTCAGCATGATAACACAAAAATGGGGATGCCCAGACATAGATCTTTTTGCCTCCCCTCTGAATTGCCAACTACAAAAATTCTGCACAAGGCCTTATCACAAACCAGCATGAAAAGTGGATGCTCTTCTGTTCAGCTGGAAAAACCTAAGTCTATGCCTTCCCACCACTGCCTCTCCTTTCAAAGGTACTCCTAAAAGTCAGACAAGAAAAACCACAGATGATCCTGATTGCTCCAGACTGGCCATGCCAGCACTGGTACCCTATCTTAACGAACTTGGCTCAGGGCCCACCATGGATTTTGCTCCAAATTCCACACCACCTGACTCAACAAAACAATCAGATCCTGCACGGTCCGCTCAAAACCCTAAACCTGGCTGCATGGCAGATACTTTAGTCAAACAGGCAATACCTCTCTCTAAAGCTGTTATGGATGTCATTTTGGAGGCCAGGAGTCCTAGCACCAGGAAAGCTTACTCAGAAAAATGGAAGAGATTCTGCACCTGGAACCAGGCTCACAGCCTTGACCCTCTTGTTCCAAACATTCCTCAGATTTTACAATACTTAACTGAGATGCTGGACAGAGGTCTATCCTTTTCATCAATTAAGATTCACGCCTCTGCCATTTCTGCACATTACAACACGGATCCTCCTTTATTCTCTCATCCCTTGCGAAAGCAGTACCTCAGAGGGGCTAAAAACATAAGACCGCCCCGGAGAGCACCAACATCAACTTGGGACCTCCATTTCGTTTTGGAAAAACTGACCCTACCACCTTTTGAGCCAGCCAATCTAAAATTTTTATCATGGAAAACAGCTCTGCTCCTGGCAGTAACTTCAGCACGAAGAGTCTCAGAGCTACAGGCATTAATGGCAGTGGGACCTTTTATAATTTTTCATCAGGATAGGGTACCTTTAAGGACAAACCCTACCTTCATGCCAAAGATGGTATCTAGTGTGGCTCTTAACCAAACCATCCATTTGCCTACTTTTTATCCAAACCCCCAAAATAAAGGGGAGAAAGTTCTGCATTCTTTGGACATACACAGGCAGCTTCGCTTCTACTTGGACAAAACAAAAGCTTTCAGGAAAACTGATCAACTGTTTGTAGCATATGCTGCAGGATCACAGTGCCAGGCTATCTCAAAGCAGACTGTATCCAAATGGATAGGACACTGTATTCGGTACTGCTACACACAGCATGGAAAATCAGTCCCTAATAACATTAGGCCTCATTCCACCAGGGCAACAGCCACTTCAGCAGCCTTTCTCAGAGGAGTACCTACCAAGGAAATTTTGGAGGCTGCAACTTGGAGTTCAGTGCACACCTTCACCAAGCATTACCACCTGCCTCTTTACTCTAAATCCAGAGCAGGATTTGCCACTGTAGTTCTGCAGGGCCTCATAGCCAATCCTAACTCTTTATAGACCAGCCACCCAAACTAGCTTTGGAACTCAACCCAAGTGTGATGACTGCAGCAGTGCAACACTTTGAACATAGTAAAAAAACATAAAGATAATCCGCAATTTAAATAAAACGGAGTTGAACAAACTTGGTAAAAAACTGCATTTATTCCTTATACTGAGCGCTTTCACCCACAAGCATCGTGGGTTTCTTCAGAGTTACATAAAAGACCAACTGCTAACTGTTTTATACATACAATAACCTATCATATTGTTCAATCAATCAACAATTAGTTAAATTTCTTTTAATTAAATATATATACACTTTCTTAAAGAAGTAGATGTAAATTGTTCAATTGATGTTATGAGAAAACTGCCTTTGTGAAAAAACTGTTTGATGTAGTTGTATGAATGTTAAGTATATATAAGAACACTTTCAAATATACAAAAAATGTATACAAAAAACATATATGTATAAAATACATCGTTCTTATTTCATTGTAAAATTTACTGTTGTAATTGTTAATAAAGTAAAAACACATAACTAAATAAATTTTATACATTGTAAGACAACCCTAAATAGTCCATAAAAAGACTTGACATATTTAAAAAAAGACTTAAACTAATTTTCTAAAAATATCCTACATATTGTGAATATATTTAATTTTAATTTTTATTTTTATTTTTATTTTTATTTTTTATTTTTTACCCACCAAAAAATACATATGTTTAATATTTGACTATTGTGTTCAAAATTAATTTACAAGTAAGCTAATAAATATTTAAATGTTTAAATGTTATTGGATTTCATTTTTAAGTAACTAACAATGGATATGTGTTCGTTTATACCAGGTTTCACAGAAGAATTTAATCTTAACTGCCATAAGCTCTCCTTAGCCTCAAGTAGTGTGTTGACATCACCTTCATTGTTTCTAGTATCTGGTATCCTATCTATAACAAAGAAAAGAAACTTCTTAAAATCCTTACATGTTTTACTGTGTGTATATAAGGAGTTGGTCGTCTTTTTATTTTTAATGTCTCTATTGTGTTCTGCAATCCTCTCTTTTAACTTTCTTTTAGTTTTGCCTATATAGAATGCAGAACATGATAGACATGTAGCAAGGTAAACAACCAACCTTGTGTTGCAGTTAACGTGTCCTGGACATCTAATTGTACAGTTGTACCCTTTTACTGTTACATAAGGGCCATCATTTATGTATCTGCAACACTTACAGAACCCACACTTTCTCATTTTAGAATTTTTTAAATATAGTCTCATTTTCAAAACAGTCCTTTAAATTCCTACATGATGAAAAAAATTGTTTTTTAATACCATTTCCATCATGTCCACTATTAGTTTCCTTTTAACCGTGTGAAAATCACCAAAGGTTTCCAAACCTTTCTCAAATAAGAATAAACCTTCATCCAAAGGGATAACAGAAAATAAGTTAACTATGTCTATTGTAACCATGTGAACCTTATCCAAATTTTCTTTGTTATATTCTTTTAACAACTCTAAACAGTGCCATGAGTCCCTCAATATATGTTTAATGTTACCCAAAATGTCCTTGCAACTCACATCCACATAATGTGCTATGGCTTCCATCTTTGAATGTTTAGCTGAGACAATTGGTCTCAAGGGGGGGTTTGAAATGCTTTTATGTATTTTGGGTATCCCGAAAATTGTTGGTGTGACTGGATAATCGACAGTAAGATATTCATATTCATTTTTTGTAATAATATTTTCTAGCAAAAAGTCATATAAAATCCAGTCAACCTTGGTGTAAGCCTTTGTTATGTCATATTTGGATACCCTTTTGTATGTTTTTTCATCGTTGAGCATGTCCGTCGTCCTGTGTGCGTAATCCTTCCTGTTCATAATTACGACTCCTCCCCCCTTGTCTGGTTTCATAACCCTAAACTCGTTTGTGTTACTAAGTTCTTGGAAGCCATAGCACATTATGTGGATGTGAGTTGCAAGGACATTTTGGGTAACATTAAGCATATATTGAGGGACTCATGGCACTGTTTAGAGTTGTTAAAAGAATATAACAAAGAAAATTTGGATAAGGTTCACATGGTTACAATAGACATAGTTAACTTATTTTCTGTTATCCCTTTGGATGAAGGTTTATTCTTATTTGAGAAAAGTTTGGAAACCTTTGGTGATTTTCACACTGTTAAAAGGAAACTAATAGTGGACATGATGGAAATGGTATTAAAAAACAATTTTTTTCATCATGAAGGTGAACATTATCAACAGAGTTCGGGAGTGGCTATGGGAGCAAGATGTGCTCCCACATATGCCAACCTGGTTTTGGCTATGTGGGAGAAACAACAAGTATTTACAAGTCCTTTTTGGTCCCAAATAGACCTATATTTGAGATTTCTGGACGACATACTAATTTTCTGGACAGGAAATAGGGATGACTTGCAAAAATTCATACAGTATTTGGAGAATACAACAACATTTTTGAGATTCACATATTCTATGAATTATGATTTTTGTTTATATCTAGATATCAAATTATACAAGGTTGAAAAAAGTATTGAATCAAGTATTTATCGTAAAAAAACTTTTTCAAATTCATACTTGCATTTCAAAAGCTGTCATCCCTATTTTCAGAAGCGGAATTTGGTAAAAGGCCAAATGGTTAGACTTTCCAGAATAATTAGTGAAGAAAAAGAATTCAGTTTGGAAATCAAAAATTTATCAAATATGTTTCTGGATAGGGGGTATCCTAGGAAATTAATACACAACATCATCGAAGAAATAAATATGAAGAGAGTGAGTGTATTCAGACCTATATTATTACACGGTATGTTAAAAAGAACTCAAGATGAAGTCCCAAATTCTAAGAAAGCAGGTGCCTTTATTATTCCCTACACGGACAATATACATCATATTACGGAAAGTATCAAAGAAGTATACGAAAAAGTTTTCAACAACCAAATGGATGTTCTACAACACATAGGGAATGCACCTACAATTGTGTTTTGTAGAGGTAGGAATTTAAAGGACTGTTTTGAAAATGAGACTATATTTAAAAATTCTAAAATGAGAAAGTGTGGGTTCTGTAAGTGTTGCAGATACATAAATGATGGCCCTTATGTAACAGTAAAAGGGTACAACTGTACAATTAGATGTCCAGGACACGTTAACTGCAACACAAGGTTGGTTGTTTACCTTGCTACATGTCTATCATGTTCTGCATTCTATATAGGCAAAACTAAAAGAAAGTTAAAAGAGAGGATTGCAGAACACAATAGAGACATTAAAAATAAAAAGACGACCAACTCCTTATATACACACAGTAAAACATGTAAGGATTTTAAGAAGTTTCTTTTCTTTGTTATAGATAGGATACCAGATACTAGAAACAATGAAGGTGATGTCAACACACTACTTGAGGCTAAGGAGAGTTTATGGCAGTTGAGATTAAATTCTTCTGTGAAACCTGGTATAAACGAACACATATCCATTGTTAGTTACTTAAAAATGAAATCCAATAACATTTAAACATTTAAATATTTATTAGCTTACTTGTAAATTAATTTTGAACACAATAGTCAAATATTAAACATATGTATTTTTTGGTGGGTAAAAAATAAAAAATAAAAATAAAAATTAAAATTAAATATATTCACAATATGTAGGATATCTTTAGAAAATTAGTTTAAGTCTTTTTTTAAATATGTCAAGTCTTTTTATGGACTATTTAGGGTTGTCTTACAATGTATAAAATTTATTTAGTTATGTGTTTTTACTTTATTAACAATTACAACAGTAAATTTTACAATGAAATAAGAACGATGTATTTTATACATATATGTTTTTTGTATACATTTTTTGTATATTTGAAAGTGTTCTTATATATACTTAACATTCATACAACTACATCAAACAGTTTTTTCACAAAGGCAGTTTTCTCATAACATCAATTGAACAATTTACATATACTTCTTTAAGAAAGTGTATATATATTTAATTAAAAGAAATTTAACTAATTGTTGATTGATTGAACAATATGATAGGTTATTGTATGTATAAAACAGTTAGCAGTTGGTCTTTTATGTAACTCTGAAGAAACCCACGATGCTTGTGGGTGAAAGCGCTCAGTATAAGGAATAAATGCAGTTTTTTACCAAGTTTGTTCAACTCCGTTTTATTTAAATTGCGGATTATCTTTGTTTTTTTACAACTTTGAACATAGTACAGTTTTGTACCTACCATAAATGTAGATGTTCGAGTGTTCACACTGCTGCAGTCCAGGTTACCCTCCCTCCATCCCCTCTGAACTAGCTGGACTTATCTATACCCCTCTATCCTATACAACCTTTGTGGTGTATTTGCTGGTAACTGAAGGTATTGTTTTTATTTTATATGTATATTTTTGATTAGCAATATATATTGCCTACCCACTGGGGGCACCTGACATCTGGGGCAAGAAAAACTGAAGAAAATGGCATTGGATTCATCTTGTATACCCCTGGCGCACTGACGTCAGGGAAGAAGCGACAGCAACTGACGCTGGACCAAGACTTTGGACCTCTGGCCGACTGCGGGGACCACCTGACGGCAGGATAACCCAAGTTTGATGACTGCAGCAGTGTGAACACTCAACATCTACATTTATGGTAGGTACAAAACTGTACTTTCTCATCTTTTAAGTTGTCTGCCAGTTTTATCACACTCATTGAGTAAGAGACTTCCAGCTTAGATGCATTTTCTTTATTTACATTTAACCATGAGATTGCAGCCAGTGATCTCATTTTCATTAGAGGCCTGGGCTAAGCCACGCAAAAATTTACAAAAAAAAGGCATGACCGAGAATAACTTTGGTTAAGTCAGTTAATCTTTTAGATCACCAATATTACCAAGATTGAAGAAGTTATAAAATAGCATACCTCAAGAATGTCCACATTTTTGCCTCATATTTTGGCCTATTCCACATAAAATTTGTGGGCTTTTTTCAGACTTCAAATCCTTCAGAAAATGTATGTTAACACAAACCATTTTACTGTAGTGACCTAAGTTTAAGAGCAATATTGAAATTTTGGGGCCTCCCCCCCATTTTGTCCTGTTTTGTCCAGATTTCTTTCACTAAGAGGTTGAGAGGTATGATAAATGGTTAGAATATGGCTAGAAGTAGAAAATCCATTATGGAGCGCACAGTTACAGATCATAAAAACTTTTAAATGTAAGGTGCTGATGGACACCAGTCTGAGGGCATCCTTAATGACCAGTATTGTATAATATGGTGATACCAGAGTAATGGTGATTGAGAAGAGAAGGATCACGTGTTAAAGGCAGAGACTGGCTATGCCAGTATTCCAGTCGCAGATACAGTTTGCATGTAAGCACTGTGTGAAAGTATTATTGAAACTGTATTTGAGAGAGAAAGCAAGCTTGTAGCTTGAGTAGAACTTACATCATTTTGGAGATCATGGAGTTCCCCAGAGTGGTTGAATGAGGGAGGGGGTGGTTACAGCCAGCAGGGAATGTTTTGATTTGAAAGTTTCTAGATAGCAAGTTACATTTAGTTATAGATCTAAGTTTTGGACTTTGCAGGCACACCCTGTCCTTTACCATCTGAACAAAGTAGAAGTATGGTGTTATGTAGTCCAATCTCACTTTAATTCTTACCCCTGGGTTCGGAGCTGAACCTCTGCTCCGACTCTGCCATACTCTAGCTTGAAGTCTTCAATTGGCTCGTGGCTGAGGTATCCCATCATGCAACAGGCCCATTCCAGATCTTTGCCGCTCGTTACGCTCAGACGTGGTCTCACTTTTGGCCGTGGCTAAGTATACTTTTTATCTAAAGTTGTGGCTATTTGATTATAAAAAGCTGTTTTCATAGCCACTGTCTCTCTCTTGATGGTTGTGTTGCCTTTTCATTGGCCGTTTTTGGTATCCCGTTCACTCCCTTTCTTCCCACGGGCTAGGCCCGTTTCATTTAGAGGACCTAGTCCTCCCCATTGTTTCCATGTGCTTTTTTGTTTTGTGCTTCCTGTTACTTGTTAGTTTTAGTGTTTTGTTGTCTGGTAGGGTTGCCACCTTTTCAAATGCCCAAAGTGGGACATTTTTTGTAGAAACATCAGATTTTGCAGGGCAAAAACATATCCACAGCTAGTACAAAGGACAGAACTTCACTTTTTGCCAGTATAAAAGTTTATTCTTTTAGCATTTGAGTAGCTTATGCTGTTTCTTACAACATTTTGGTTTTTCATAGGTTCATAGATTTATACTAGGCTATCTGCCCTAAGGCATTTATAAGCCTAGCCCAAATTTTTGTGGCTTACGCCACCCCTTATATGAAAAAATACTGTGCCCATTAGTTTGTTGTGCCTCTGTCCAGCAGTGACACAGAGATGATTCCCGGGGTAAACCTACGATCTCCCATCCACAGGTCTAGATTTCTCTTGAACAGAGTAAGAGAGGTGCTCTGCCTCACATGGACCGGGATTTTATTCCACAGCATAGGGAGTCTCTGAGTGATAAATCTATCCCTCCAGCACGTCCTATTTATATCCGTGCTAAGGTTTAAGTCGCTTGCTCTAGTGGTTTTGGTGGATTTGGATTTTTTGAGGTGGAGCATGTCAATTAATTCCGGGTTGGACATGGCCTTGTATGTCAGGCACATGTCACCTCTGAGCAGACGGTATGCGACTGAATAGAGCTGGAGTTTCTTCAATCTGGCAGCATATGACAGATTGTGGAGTCCCTTTATCCTTTTGGTGAGGGACTTTTGGGGTCTCTCCAATTGCTGCAGATGTCGGGTGAGATACATCCCGAATGGGGCATTGTACTCGATCATTGGTCTGATAAGTGAAGAGTACAGGGGAACAATGACCTCACTAGATCTGGATGTGAATCCCTTCATGATCAGGTTGGGCAATGTAGAAGGTCTTTCTAACCACTTTAGCAATGTGAGTGTCAAAAGAAAGGCCACTGTCAACCTGGGTCCCCAGGTCCCTGATAACCTCTTCTGTGCTTAGTGGATTGCCACCTATATGGTAGCTTGGGGTTACCTTGTTTTTCCCGAAGGGTATGACTATACATTTTTTGGCGTTTAACTTCAGGCCATGGCTCTGGCACCAGCTATCTGTTTCCGTGAGTCCCTTCTGAAGGATATCCATGTCCGATGCACTTTCCACTATGGCGCCCAGTTTGCAGTCGTCTGCAAACTTTGTCAGCCAACGTCCTCCCATGCTGGCCTGTACTTCTGAGAAGTAGATGCCAAACAATAGCGGGCCAAGGACCGAGCCCTGTGGGACACCACTTGTGACCGCTTGGAGTCTGACACAGCGCCAGCAACTCTAACCCTGTGGGTTCTGTCCTTAAGCCAGTTTGCAACCCATCTTGTGACATATGGGTTTACATTTAAGCTGGTAAGTTTTTCTACAATACCCGAGTGGGGTATTGTGTCGAAAGCCTTTGCAAGGTCAAGGTAGGCTGTATGGACTGCCTTTCCCTCATCAATGGCCTTGGTGACTGTTTCAAGAAGTCGACCAAGTTCAAAAGGCATGATCTTCCCTTGACAAAGCCAAACTGGGTCGGGTCCAATGTCTGCAAGTCCCCTATATCTTTGTTTATGAGCTCCATTATGATCCTCTCCATAGCTTTGCAGACTAGACTTGTTAAGCTTATGGGGCGGTAATTACCAGGGTCCATAGAGGCCGCCTTTGTGGAGTGGGACCACAGTTGCCGTGACGCCACTCCTTGGGCACGTATCCTGTGGTAAGGCTGAGATTAAACAGCTGCCTTATGTGCGGGTTTAATTCCTCATTTAGCTCGTAGCACACAGCCGGGGACACCATCCGGTCCCATTGATGCTGTGTTTTTAGCTTTAGAGAGAGCAGCTTTCACCTGCGCATTTGAGATGTCCGGGAGGCTACAATCGGCTGGGATAGTTATCTCTCCTTTAGGGGAGAGGGGTGAAGTTTGCACTGAACCTGTCTGCCAGTATGTTGGCAATGTCTGTGGGTTCAGTGATTTTTGTATCATTTTGGACTAATTCTGAGCATGTCTGGGAGTTTCCACCCAGGTTCCTAACACAGCTGAAAAGGACTTATGATTGTCCTTTGAATCCATGGCAATTTTTCTCTCAAAATTGGCCTTAGTTGATTTTATGAGTGCTCATATTTTTTACTAATAATGATCAGGGGTGACTTCCCTTTTATGGATTTTGTTCTATCATGTAATAGCTTTCTCCTCTTATTGTAAAGTTTGTTAATGGCTGGGGTCCACCAGACTGGACGTTTGCCCTTTATGGAAAGAGTCTTGGTTTTATTTGGGATTGCCTGATCCATGCAGTCCTGGAGGTGTTCATAGAAGGCATTTGTAAGGGCTTCCGCAGCTTGGGTTGTGGTTTCCTCTGGCTCAGGGGCCTTGAAGGATACCACACCAGTCTTGAGTAGTGTGAAGTTTGCTTTAGAGAAGTTCTTCACTATGGTCTTTTTGTCTGGGGTGGGGGGGGCATGTGGATTTCCAGTGAGATTAGTTTATGATCAGATCTCACCAATGAGGGATATACTTCCGGTGTGGAGCATTTTGTCCCCATGTTTGTGACAATGAGATCTAGTATATTTTCTCCTCTCGTGGGAACAGTGACTAGCTGTTCCATGGCATTTGAATTTATGAACTCCAGGAACCGTTGGGCTAGAAAATTAGGGCTTGAGTAATGTTCCCAGTCTATATTCGGTAGTTGAAGTCACCCAATATGATGGTGTTTGGAGATACATTTATACCCTCCAGTGTCTTCAGGAAGGCTGTGTGGGGTTCCTGAGTTTGAGAGGGTGGCCTGTAGCATGCTACAATTTGTAGAGCAGTTTTGCCTATGGTTAGTTGCACCTGGATGGTTTCCGAGCTTGATGCGTTGCCACCAACCTGGAGTTGTGGGTATCCTTTATGAATATGGATACACACCCCCTCCTTTTGTGGTGTGGTCCGGGTTTTGGGGCCGGAATGCATGATATGAGGTAAAACCTAATAGTGCCGGGGTGCTCTCAGGAGCCTTGAACCAGGTTTCAGTTACAGCACAGACATCGATGTTCATACTGAGAAGGGCCTCGAGTGCGTGCATTTTGAGATTTAGACTTCTGGCATTGAGCAGCATTACCCTCAGTTTCTTCCCATTTTTGTTTTCTAGGGTGGTAGATTTAGAATTTGAGCCTTGCCTAAAAAAGGCACCATGGGGGTGGCAAGAGCCTTAGCCAATATCCGGGATCCCAGGGGTGACGGGTGCAAGCCGTCCCTTGCGAAGCAGCGTGGCTTGTCAAGCATGTCATCCCAGGCAGACAGACACTGGATCCCCTTTGAATGACACCAGACATTAAGCCAATTGGTAAAGCTGATCATCTTGTCTCCATATTGTGGCATCATTCTTGGTGAAGGAAGGATACTGCTCAGGGTTAGGGTCATACCTGCCTGGGCTACATAATCAGAGAGCTCCTCTGTCTCTTCATGTACTCCAGGGAGGTACGTCTCAGGTCGTTCACACCAGCATGGACAATGACTGTGTCATATTTGTACTTGCCGTGGAGTGACCCGGGTGCTTGTGTTATGTGGCGGATTCTAGCGCCCGATAGGCAGCTTACTGTGACCCTCTCCTTGTTCAGCCTGGTGAGTGGAACGTCAGTGTGTTTGACTATGGAGTCACCTATGACGAGTATGTTTGGTGTTGTATTTGGCCTTAAGGGCTGTGACTGCTTTGCACACTGCTTTTGTGGTTTATGTGTTGCTTGTGGGGTGTCTTGAGGTAGCAGTTGTTTGGGTGTCTGCTTTGGAGGCCTCTGCTGTTTAGGTAAATTTTTACTTAGAGCCTCTGAGTATGTCTCTGTGTGTTTGTGTTTGATTCAGTGGAGTGGTAGCATTATGTGAGGCTGGTTTTGTGGTGTGTGTAGTTGCCTTCTCCTCCTGTCTGGTCTTGCCAGTCCTGAGTTGAGAGAGCTCAGCCTCCAGTTTGGCTAAATAGCTGCATCTCTCGCAAGTATTTGTGTTATGTGGGAGGAGGAGAGGGTTGTCTGTGTACATGAGGCAGTTATAACATTGCCTCAAGATTCCCAGATTCACCAGCTGGACCGGAGAGGAGATTGACAACTGACCTTTGGACATGCTAGAATAATATTGGGAAATCCTTAATTGAAAACAAGGGCCAGTGGGGAGTGAGGGTGTAGTGCTTTTAATTTTTAGTGCTGACTTATATAATTGCTTTAGTGAGCAAGTGCCAGGTAACTTGAGTGCAACGTGTTGCAAGTAACTAAATGCAAAAACGACAAACAGTAACTTTCTTTCAAGTGAAACAAGGAAATAAGTACAGTAAGCAATGCAGTATCACTAGTGATCCACAGAAGCGCTGAGAAGTTGCGTATTAGGTGGAATTAGCTTCCAGGGAAATAACAAGCATATAAACAAAGCTAGATTCAGCAGGCCTGGATCTAGTCTATGCTAGAACAAACAAGGTGAACCAATTTCAGTAAGATACAGTTCAAATATTCAGGCACTATAAACCTTTAACCAGAAATTCCCAGCTCAGAAGGGCAGAGTCCAGCCTCTTCTCCCACAAGAGTGCAGACCACGAACCTTCTTAATGTAAAATAACTGGCCTGAAGCCCAAGTGCCTAAACCAGAACTAATACACTTGGACACTGGGCTCTCAATCAGCAGTTCCCAACTTAGAAGGATGAAAGCTACCTGTCCTGCCACCACAGTGCTTGCCACAAACCTTCCTAATGTAAAACAACTGGTCTGAAGCCCAAGTGCTTAATCCAAAAGACTTGCATGATAGCTACACTTTAATCAAGTTACAACCAAGCAGTAATAAATACCATTGAATACTTTAGAGAATGTCTGGATTAGTGCTCAAGTTACACAAACAAAGCTAGATCCAGCAGGCCCGAATCCAGTCTATGCCACAGCAAACAAGGCGCACCAACTTCAGTAAGAAACAGTTCAGATATGCATGCACTATAAGCCTTTAACCAGAAATTCCCAGCTCAGAAGGGCAGAGTCCAGCCTCTCCTCCCACAAGAGTGCAGACCACGAACCCTCTTAATATAAAATAACTGGCTTGAAAGCCCAAGTGCTTAAACCAGAATTAATACACTTTTAGAATAACAGACACTGAGCCCTCAATCAGCAGTTCTCAACCTAGAAGGATGTAAGCTACCTGTTCTGCCACAACAGTGCAGACCACAAACCCTCTCAGTGCAAAACAACTAACTGGTCCGAAGCCCAAGTGTTTGAACCAAAAGGCTTAGAATGAGTTACACTAAGCAGTAATAAATACAATTGAGTATTTAAGATGATGCAAAAGTAAAAAGAAGTAGGTAAAAACACAAGTACAGTAAAAGCAGATGAATTTTTTTTTTTTTTTTTTTTTCTGAACAAGTGCTGAGATCAAAGTAACAGATTTGAGTGCTGAAACTAGAAAACTGGCTAGTTATAAGAAAAAACAAGCTAGAAGGCTTCCCTCAAACACAGAAGGGCTTGGGGGCTCAGAAGCCTACAAATAGTCTGTACCACTTAACAAGAAAGGCAGGAAATAAGCTTAATTTTTTTTTTATTTCCCAGATGCTCTCTTTGTACACAGTAGGAGTGCCTGAAATCAGAATATGATCTCACTGCACTCAGTTGAGTGAGCAAATGAGATGGGCCCAGAGGCAGGCTGAGGGGCGGGCAGTTTCAATGCCACTAAGATTAACACCAAAACAAAAACAGGGCGGGTGAGTGGGAATAACTGAAGAGCAGAATATCTTCAGTTAAAAATTCCTTCAACACTCCTACAGTTTAAATCAAATTAAATACTGTATTTTTTTAAAATAAAAGTGCAGTTAAAGGTACTTAAATTCTCTTATACGTCCAGTTGAATATAACCAAGTTCTTAGCTGGCCAAGCTGAAGTTTTAAAGCAGGAATTATTTCACATGCACCAGTTTAAATATGCAAGGACAGGAAATCAAAGAATGTGGCTACCCCCACACCTGTAATTACTAGCAAATAACAAAATTCAGCCAACACTAGCTTCAATTCAAGTAACTGAAGAGCAGAATATCTTCAGTTAAAAATTCCTTCAACACTCCTACAGTTTAAATCAAATTAAATACTGTATTTTTTTAAAATCAAAGTGCAGTTAAAGGTACTTAAATTCTCTTATACGTCCAGTTGAATATAACCAAGTTCTTAGCTGGCCAAGCTGAAGTTTTAAAGCAGGAATTATTTCACATGCACCAGTTTAAATATGCAAGGACAGGAAATCAAAGAATGTGGCTACCCCCACACCTGTAATTACTAGCAAATAACAAAATTCAGCCAACACTAGCTTCAATTCAAGTAACTGAAGAGCAGAATATCTTCAGTTAAAAATTCCTTCAACACTCCTACAGTTTAAATCAAATTAAATTCAAATACAAAATAACTGTTTTATGCATCTATTAAAGAAAATATAGGAAATATTTTGTCCTAAAATCTCAGGACATTTGCCATTTTTTCAATTTTTTTGCAGGACACAACTACCCAAAGAGGGACTGTCCCTCGCAAAGTGGGACAGGTGTTAACCCTATCGTCTGGTAGTGGTATTATCTTGCCTTCTTTTCCCCCGGGCTAGGCCCATTTAAATTAGAGGACCTAGTCCTCCCTGTAGTTTTTTGTTCCCGTCTGTTACTAGGACGTTTTTCGTTAGAGGCTCTAGTTTCCCGTGCGGGGTTTAGTTAGATCTTGTGTGTACGTGTGGTTTTGCAGCTTGTTCCCTGTGTGTTTATTCCTTTGTACAGCATGTCTAAGGATTCTAAGGAACACAGATCTTCGGGCTTTAAAAAGTGTGTTGAATGCAGCAATAAAGTGTCTTTCACTGATGGGCACTCCGAGGTTTGGGTGTACTGCTTGGGGGCTATTCACCTCCGAGTCCTGCTTGTTTTGTCATTCCTTCAGTTCCCACATGCTACAGCAGAGGAAGAAGTTAATTCTGAAAGGACTGCTTAAACACTCCTCCGCGGAAGACTTGGTTAAGTCTTCCAGTGCCATATCCTCTCCAGCTAAAAAGGACAAAGACTGCTAAGAAGTTCTCTCCGGCTCGGTCTGTTTCTTCCGCGCTGCCAGAGAAAGTTGCTAGTACAGCTTCTCCTTCAGCTCCATTGGCTTTGGTGCCAATAGAATGTAGTGTATTGACTTAAGTCTGTATCGGCTCCCAGCCTGTCGGAGCTGGTCATGGATATTGGTTCGGAGCCGGTTTCCAGTTCGACCAGGTTCTCCTTCACGTTAGTCTCCCTCTGTAGGGAGATCCAAATCTCCAACTATATCCTCCAGGTCCTTGAGGTCCTTTTCCGATGAGGATGTTGATGGAGTGGTGAAGAAACTGCTTCAGTCATCGATGCTGGCCAAATTGATTTCAGCTCCGACCCAGTCTGCTCCGAAGGCCATGGCTCCTTCATTGTTTGTTGTTCCTCCTCCGAGCCTTTCTCGGCCCTTGGAGCCAAAGTTGTCTGTTCCGTCGGGAGCCTTTGGGTCGGTTCCAGTAACTTCGCCGGGCCTATCTGTTCAGATTTCCACTGTGATCCCTTCGGTTCCATCCATGGGGTTGAGGGTCCACGGTTCCCTGGTCTGACCACAGTGGGGAGGGCTCGGATCAGTCATCGGTTCCGAGCCTTACTCTCGGTGCTTCGGCTCAGGTGAACTTGAACCCGACATCTGCTTTGGACCTTATCTCCTCAGCGCAGAGGGCTACTACAGTATCCTCTATGGTTAGTCGGCCTCCAGCACCTGGGGGATCAGTCTTCGAGGTTGAGGAGCGTGCTGGCCAGGTCGTCAGCTGCATCCTACGGCACTGACAATCTGCCCCTCTGGCCCCGGTTTCAGTTTCAGATCACCCTCTCTCCATGGACCTTCGGAGACTCAAGGCAAGGCCTTAGGATACCTCCATGAGTAGTCCCCAACTTTCTGATGGCTCCCCAGAGTTTTTGCCTGAGGAGCCCACCAGAAAGCTTGTGTAAGAGGAAACACGTCGACTCACTGGATGAGTCTCTCACTTCGGACACAGACCTCGAGAAGTCAGAGGGGTCCTCCAAGTCATCTTCTGAAGATCTCTCTCAGATCTCCTTGAGATCTTGAAGCAGAGTGGCAGCTGGCCCTCCAAATCTCCTTCTTTTGAGGAGTCTGTGTTCCTGAAGGCTTTTGGGTCTCAACCTTCCGCCTCTTGGGTGTCTCCCCTTTTCGATGAGCTACTAGGTCTCATCTGTCAAAAGGTTTGGGAAACTCCTGACACCCTTTGGCCAAGACGGAATGTGATGCCCTTTGGCCAAGACGGAATGTGATGCCCTTTGGCCAAGACGGAATGTGATGCCCTTTGGCCAAGACGGAATGTGATGCCCTTTGGCCAAGACGGAATGTGATGCCCTTTGGCCAAGACGGAATGTGATGCCCTTTGGCCAAGACGGAATGTGATGCCCTTTGGCCAAGACAGAATGTGATGCCCTTTGGCCAAGACAGAATGTGATGCCCTTTGGCCAAGACAGAATGTGATGCCCTTTGGCCAAGACAGAATGTGATGCCCTTTGGCCAAGACAGAATGTGATGCCCTTTGGCCAAGACAGAATGTGATGCCCTTTGGCCAAGACAGAATGTGATGCCCTTTGGCCAAGACAGAATGTGATGCCCTTTGGCCAAGACAGAATGTGATTCAATTAGCTGGCCTAGATGAGCTCTGCAGATTAACAGGGGAGTCCCCAAGCACCGTGAATGTAGTCTTCAGAGCAGGAATGATTTCAGCCTACTTTCTCTTCAGGGATCTGCTCTTCCTTGAGGTGTTTCACATTTTGTAGGAAGCTAAAAAGCCATCCCTGGGTGTAAGGATGATCTCCACCATCTGAGGAGCAGTAAGCAGGTGTAGCCTACATCTGCCTGTGGTCCTACTCATTCTGCAGTGCTGGCATATGTCTCCATTTAGCATGTGTTTCAGCTTGTTTTCCTGGGGTGCCTTCAACTCTTCCACATCAACAGTAATAATTTTTCTTAAGACTTAGACCTCTCAGGGTACATGTCCCCCTTGTTCTGAAGTTTTGTCTATGAAACTAACTTTTATATGAGCCTCCTACTCGACTCTCGAAGTTTCATTCCTGAAGAACTCCCTTTTTTGGTGGTGGTTATATCCACTAGAAGAAACTCTGGCCTGAAAGCCCTGTTGTGTAAAGCACTTTTGAAAATTCAAACAAAAAAAAAACATGATTGTTACTTTGGAAAATTTTCCATAAGGATAGAGTAGCCCTTCATGCTTGCTATTTCTGATCTGGCTTACTATCCAGTTGTCTATTTTTTTCTAGCTCAATAGAACAAGCTGGAGAGATGGATATGCATAGGCAGCTAAGGTATTACACAAGTGAATCCATATGCTTCAGGCAGACACTCTTTTTGCCTCATTGATGTTAGGAAAACAGTGTAGTCCTGTGTTTAAACAGAAATTGTGTAAATTAACTGTTTCACGTTTTGTATTGCCATCATGGTAAAATGGTAGAGCCAGTTAAGGCACACTTCACCAAAGGGATCTCCTCCCATCTTTACTACTCTGGTTGCTTTTCTGTAGTCTAGTCACCTTGTTGGAGACCAGTTAGAAAACAAGTGCTCTCTAGCTGTGGCTATGGGTTGACCTTTAGGGGAGAGGTCTGTTAACAGAATTGTCTTCACCTTTAAGAACTTCTGATTTGAAATTGTTGGCTTAATTTGATCTTCAGCCTGTGGGTTACCGGGTCCAGCATGGATCCGACTCGGCCGCATATCCGGCATCAGATCTGAGCTCAAAACTCTTCCCTACCCAAAATGCTCCTGTCTCCTTCCTCCCTTCAGATCTCATTGCTGTGCTTCATGTCCACATCGCAATTCATGTTCTCTGCTGTTTTTGTGGGGTAAGTGATTTTTCTTTTACTGTTAAATTCTTCTGTCTCATACCCTTTTTACTCTTTTCTGCTTTCTACCTCTCCTCGCTCTTCTGCGTCGGTAAAAAAAAAAAAACTCATCAACTTTCTCCTTGTCACGTGTGTGCTGGGCCTTAGGTTGGGAGAATGTCAGATCTCCCGCTCCAAACCAGGCTTCAGAAAATGTACAGTGTGTGGCCACAAGCTCTCCAGCTGATGGCCACACACTATGCTTTGTCTTGGGGCAGCCCACCTGCAAACCTCCAGTTTTATCTATGCTGGGTTTAACCCCAGGCACTGATGGACAGGAGGAGCAAGCTTATTCTCAAGTGCCTCCTTCCCTCTTCTTCCTCCAGGATTCAAGACCCTTCTGCCCCGGCTCTTACCTCGGTCTCCACCCCGGCCTTTGGGACTCAAATTCCCACCAAGAGGTCTGGGGATGGAGACAAGTCAGCTATGTCAAGGGACAGGCCCAAGATACAATCCCCAGATCGCTCTTCTTTGGCCGGCCTTCCTACCAAAGTAAGGTTGGCTCTGAGGCCGGAATCTCCCTGGCTCCATTCCCCTCGGTTCTCAATGGAGTCAGAGGAGCCCTGGACCCAGTCGTCAGCTCAGGGCTCCCCTCACCACCCCTCTAGGCCGGTGTCTGTGGGATCCTCTTCCTGCTCCACCTGTAGTCTTACTGAAGCGGATTGGATGATGCAGAAGTTCATCTGCACCCAGATACAGATGAGAGTCTTGCCTGCCCCCTCTTCCTCCAGAATGGGGAGCATGTAGTCCATATTCATCCCTATTACTAGTCCCCCCCCAGGTTTGGAGCCCTTGGATCCAAGGACACACTGCGTCGAAGGACCAGCTCTGATGGTACGTTGTACCTAGACACCGGCCTTGGCCTTGAGCAGGTCTGATCCGACTAAATCCAATCTGACAGGTTCTCGTAGATGTAGCCTCTGCGTCTGATCCAAGGGGGTGGTGTCTATTCCATGTTTGTCGGTGCAGAGCCTTCCTCTTGGTATCTTGGCACCTGGAGGTTCAGCTCCGACTTCCCCGTCAGGTCAGACAGTGACAGCTCCTTCTCTGGTCCTTTCTCAGGAGGTCCATTCCCCTTTGTTTTTTGATGTGGTGGAGAGGCTACTCTTGATTCCTTCGAGACCCTTGACAATCTCGTCTTCAGATTCTACCCTGGCTCCCTCTGTTTCTGGCACGGATCTGGCCATCCTACGTTCTTAGGGACAGCCTGCTGCCTCTTTGCCCTGGGTGCCCCCTCTTGGAGACGGGAAGACGTTGACGAGTCCTCCCCAGAGACCCCCACTGAGGAGATCCCTCGCAAACAAGTGCAAAAGGAGGCACTTTGAATCCCCACTAGAGTCCCTCACCAAAGACACCAATTTGGAGGAAGGTGAAGGTTCCCTCTGGTCACCTACTGAGGATGTCTCCTTCAGGGACATTGTGTAACTTCTTCGGAAGCGTGGGGGGGGTCTGCCCCCATTTGGTGCAGGACACTCTACTTCATGAGTGTCCCCTCCCACAGATCCTTTAGTGGATCTCATTACATCTTGAGTGTAGAAGGAACCGGACATGTTGGACCCAATTCCCAAACACCCGGACAAGATTTTGAGCTGCCCTTCAGACAGGTCATATTGGAACAAAGTATCCCGGGTTGATACCATGGTGGTGGCAGCTGCCACTAAGAAGGGGATCACTGAGATGAGCTCTACAGTCCACCCTCCTGACTGAGAGTCAAGGACAAAGGACTGCTTCAGGAAGCAGGTGTACTCTTCAGTGACCTTCTCTGTACAGGTGTTAAATTACACGGTACATGTAATTGACTACAGCGAGACCTGGTAAAGCAGATCACTGAGTCGACCCCTGGGTCCATGTCTGCAGAAGACCAGATGTTCTCTGCTCGTATGGCCACCGTGAAGTCCATTGCTAACGCCTCTATCCATCTCCTCTCCCATGCGACCGAGGGCGCCGCTAGAGCTGCTGGTACCAGCATTGCCATCAGGCATCCTGCTTGGCTCTGTGCATTTTCAGAACTCTTCAAGGCGTCTTTTACGAATGCCCCATATGACTGTTCCTCCCTTTTTGCGACGTCAGTACGTGACACCTTGGTTCAGAGTGAGAAGGATGAGAAGATTGTCTGCTGTTGGGATCTGCTTTTCGGCTCCTCAGTGATCCTTTTTCTAGAAATCAGCAAGGGACCAAGAAGATGTGGTTGCGGAAATCTGAGTTTTCCCTAGGACACTCAGGACTCGCCTTCCCCCTGGAGCAAAGGGGGATTTGTTAGATGCCACCCTAGAGGCAGAGGGGGTCCAAGAAACCACGGGTCTTGAGAGCCTTCCTCGAACAGACCCTTGCAGCAATCCTGAAGGGTTGTCCAGCTGCTTGTCTCTGGAGGAAGTCGGGGGTCGCCTCTCTCTGCACCTAACTGCATGGGAGTCCATCACAGAAGATCGTTGATTGTTGCGCATTATATCCAAAGGCTATTCATTCCCCTTTATCATATGGCAGTGGTAGCAGCTCATCTGAAACTCCAGGGCATACAGGTCTTTCCCTACCTGGACAATTGGCTCCTCGCTTGCCCCTTCAGGCATCAGCTCAATCAAGCGAGGGATTCCTTTCTTCTCTTAGCTCAGCAGTTGGACATTACCATCAATCTCAGTCAGTATTCTGTGGCCCCAGTTCAAGTTAGATTTCACTGGAGCTCGACTGGATGCTATTCAAACCAAAGTATTTCTTACTATTGATAGGATTCAGTCTCTGAAGCTACACGTCCTTTGCTTTCTCCAAGCCAGTCACCAACAACAAAATGGTATTAAGGGCGTTTGGGTCCATGGTGGCCACGATCCATCTCTTGCCCATGCACGCTTTCAATTGCAGGTTCTGCAGTGGACTCTCGCGGTCCAATGGTCCATGCTAGGTCTCCCTTTGTCTTATCCTGTTTGAATCTCCCGAGTGTGCAAAGACTCTTCTGTGGTGTATTCATTCCCTGGATTTGGGTCTGGGTCACTTCTTTCTTCCACCTTCCCCCTCAACCACACTGACTGTGGATGTCTTCCTACTAGGGTGGGGACACTGCCCAGGGAAGGACAGTCCATGGCACGTGATTTCCCATGTGAGACCAAATTGCATGTCAACATCCTGGAGATGAGGGCGGTGCATCTAGCGTTGCAGGCGGTCTCTGCCCATCTTCCCCAGGGACAATTGCTATCCACATGGACAATGTCTGTGGTCTGGTACATCAGCAAATGGGGGGACCAAGTCTTACCCTCTGTCGCGAAGCCGTGTGGGAGTGGGCGATTTCCACATGCCGTTTTCTGGTGGCAATGCACATTCAGGGGAAGTCCAACATTCTAGCGGACCGGTTCAGCAGGTGTATTCTGATGCCATATGAGGGGTCTCTGAATCCTTCAGTAGCGAAACAAATCTTTCTCAAGTGGATTCAGCCTTGCTGCGATTGCTTTTCCTCTCCTTCCAACGCAGAATGCAGCGAGTTCTTCGCTCTGAAACCACCACCGGGGGAAGCCCCCAGAGATGCACTGATTCATGCTCCCCCCCGTTCGTCTGTATGCTTATCCTCTTTCCTTGATTCCAAACTTTCTTCAGAAAGCTCACAGGCTGAGGAATGTAGTTATCCTCATTGCCCCATTCTGGCCTCGTCAAGTCTGGTTCCCCTCTCTGTGGTCTCATTTGGTGGCTCCACCATGGATTTGGATCCAGTTCCGGATCTTATTTCTTTTCCGTCAGGGATTTCCCATCCAGACCAGGGCAGTCTGAAGTTCACTGCTTGGCTGCTCCAGTTCCCCTGATAGTCAGGACTCCCAGCTTATCTTCACCTGTCAGAAAGATTCTGGTGACAAGCTCACAAGTCTTCCACCAGAAAGGTGTATCCCAGCAAATGGAAACATTTTTCAATCTGGGCTTCACAACATGCCCTAGATCCCTTCACTGCCTCGGTCTTGGCGGTTTTGGAATTTTTGGCAGGTATTTTTCAGCAAGGTGCCAGTTCTTCTACAGTTAAGGTCCAGTTGGTAGTGATTTCCAATTTTCATGTAGGTGATAATATGGCTTCCTTAGCATCTTCTAAGCTTTGCAAAGCCATCCTGAAAGACTCTATTTCTCCTTCGGCCCCCGATGAAGGACCCAGTGCCGCCATGGGATCTTGCATTAGTTCTGCAAGCTCTAGTTTCATCCTCTTTTGAGCCTGCAGCCTCGGTGGAGCTGCAGTTTCTTTCCTGGAAGACTGCCTTTTTGGTAGCTATTATTTCTGCTAGGAGGGTTTCGGAGCTTCAAGCATTGTCAGTAAAGCCCCCTTGTATGATTTTTCATAAGGACATGGTATCCTTGCATCCTAACTCATTTTTCCTCTCTAAAGTAGCTTTGGAGCCAAATATTAATCTTTTCCCCAAATTTTCAAAACAAGGGGGAATAGAAATTGCACTTGTTGGATGTGCACCAACAGTTTTGTCTGTACTGGACTAAATACTTTTGCAAGTCTGACCAGCTTTTCATTTCCTACTCTAAACCCTTTTTGGGGAAACCATTATCTGAAGTCACCATCGCCCGTTGGATTTCCCAGTCTATTATTGTAGGTATTCTGTCAGGAGGTTATCCCCGCCAGGTCATGTGAAAGCACATTCCACCAGAAGTATGGCTAATACAGTGGCTTTTTGGTCCAGAGTTTCGTTGGATGATTGTTCTGCGGCCACTTGGGCTTATTCTCATACCTTAATTTCGCATTATAAGTTGGACATCATATCCAGGAACAGGGTATCTTTTGACCTTCGCCATGCTCCGGAACAACCTTCCATTAGGGCCTCCCAGGTGTGTAGTAGCTGGGGACTCTTTCCCACAGGTTGAAGATCAAATGAAGACAGCAACGTCAGATAAAGAAGTTATGTACTCACCATAATGTTCCATCTGAGTTGTTCTTCATTTGTCTTCAACTGCCCCTCCCTCCTTCCCCCTGCCTTGCATAGACTGTGTGGTGATTTAACAAGTAGAGGATGGGGTTCCCCCCTGCATGCCTCTTACTCTACCTGTTTTTGCTTATGCAGACATCTAGTTTGAAGTAATGTTGGGTTGGGTGAGGAAGTTAGTTGGACAGCAGACTCTGAGGGGTGGAAGGAGACTGGCATTATGGGTAGGGGAGGAGCTTTGAGCTCAGATCAGATGCGGGTTATGCATCTGAGTCGGATCTGTGCCAGATCTGGTAACTCACAGGTTGAAGACAAATGAAGAAAAACTCAGATGGAACATTATTGAGTACATAACTTCTTTTTTTGGACATGTTTGGTGTTTTTGCAGACTGATGGAGACATTCTTTAGATTTGCCATTTTAAGTATACCCTGGATGTCTTTCAAAGGTCATGAGCATATTTTGATGGTTCCTTGCCCCTGGAAATGAAGATGACTGCGTGTGGGCTGCTGTTTCCTATACAGCTATGCAACTTGTTAATGTCCTTGGAGAGCAAAGACCACCCATGCTTTGAAGATGAGTATGCTTTACACGTCGGGCTGAAAGGATGGATGTCCACCTGTGGCTATTGATAACATACTAGTTATTGTAACTATTCGTGTTGTAACTGTATGCAGTTACATTGGGTACTCCTTACACAGCTACTCTTTGGCCATGTGTCGTCTTTTAACAGCTGTTCTCGTTTTTTAATTTGTCTAAGTCTTTTGGGTTTCTAATAACATGACTAGAGTGGGCCCCATTCCTAAGTCAAAGTATGATTAAAGTTCATGAAATTAGTATTGTTTCAAAGGTTGATGTTGGCCAAAAGTGCTCTTCGCAGCACCCACAATGTGCCCAGAATGTACTCCTCTTGTAATTCAAATGGATGTACATGTATTGTTAGCATATCTAAATATTACTGTAAATTGGTTTTATGAGAGCCATTGCACCTACTACGTTTTGGAACACACTCTCCATCCTTCACATTGCCCTCATAACTGCCTGCAAATCCTGGTGTTTTTATGACTTTGAATTTGCTACAATCAGTGATTATACATGCAGAGAGAGACAGACCATGATCAGTGCGACTTTTGTCTTTTCATGGACTGTTTCTGGTTTTCTCATCTGGTTTTTGAACTTATGGTAGTGGGTGATCCCATGTGATATAAACTTCAGCATTCTTTATACTGGCTTGTGGATCATGTTTCCAATGCTTCTTAGCTACTTCAGTATTGTAATGTCTGCACAATCTCCACTGCAACAGTCTTGCCATGTTATTATGCCTTTCAGTATACAAGGCCGTCTGCCATTAATATATCACACCCTGCAACAAGATGCAGGACTGTTTCCAATTTTGTTTTACAGAATCTACATTTGTCTTTTTCTCACGTGTTCAATGGACTTTGTAAACCAACATGTGGATTTTTAAACAAAAAGTGGAAAAAGTGCCAAAAGTAAACTGATAACCAAAAGTAACTCACTGGAAGGTTCACTAGAATAAAATCAACTGTTTTATTGATCGCACACGATATTAAAAAACGTAAAGCACATCCAGAACGCCTTAACTGTATCACTGCGTTTTCATCACAAAAAACTTCTTCAGATGAGCATACCAACTTCTGAAACCCCTTTATATACAGAAACATCCCCAATTAATCAATTAACAAACTGTTATACTTTTAAAAACATAGTGCAAAAAAACTATATACTCAAACAGTACTGAAGTGCATAGAAAATCATTTGTTGGTAAAGCAGGAATCTTGTAAAAAACATACATTTACAGTTTGTAAAAACTTGTAAACAAAAAATAAATATTTAAAAATATAAAACCCTTGTAAAACCACATTTAAAACACTGTTGTGTAGGTCATACAAAATGTTAAACAGCACCATCTGCTGGACAGTCGCATCGTTTAAAGTTTAGCTGACCTAAGCTTTAAGACAGGCTTCAATGAAACCATCTCATTCAAACCAGGATACCTAGTAGCTTCAAGAACTAGTTGCTAGTACAGTTCCCTGTATTCTAGGCGTGTTTCCCAAGGGCCACCCCTAGGATAAATGGGCAATATTTCTGTTGAATAAAAATAAAAATCAGCTCCTGCACAGTTCAAAGTATGTTTATACAAAGAATTGTTACTGTTCATCTTTTTTATATCGTACCTGTGTTCATACATTCTTGATTTTAATTTTCTCTCAGTTTTGCTTATATAGAATGCTTCACATTTGTCACACAAGGCTAAATAATACCATTAGTATTGCAATTAGCAAAACCATTTGTCTTAAGTCTCTCTACTTTTCAGATGAACCATCTCTCCAACTTTGACATAAGGGCATCGGGCACAACGACCACACGTATATGTGCCCCTTTTATTAGAAAGGTAAACACCTGTCCTAGGGGTACCATTCTCCAAAATGTTTTTAATAGTGTCCCCTTCCGCAAATACACATAAAAGGCTTATCAAATGTATACTGCAGGTCTGATGTACTTGCAAATCTGTTCCATTCTTTTTCTGTAATGTTTCTGGCCAACCCAGCATCCCTGTCATAAGTAATAACCAAAGCACTGTTGTACCTATTATCACCTGACCTCTCCGATGTTTGAATATTTTTAAGGTCCTGATTGTCACTCCCAAAAATGGGGGCAAACCTAGATTTTCTTGCTTCCAAAACTTCATTATATACTTCTGCTAGAAGCTTTTCTAGGTACCCCCCCTAGCCCTTAAATCCATAAGGTAAACAATTTCATTAATAAAATCATTGTCATCCGAGGTCATTCTGGATATTCAAACAAACTGACCCTTTACTACCCCTTTCTTCTGGTGATGTGTGCGCACTGGTATAATATAGGTAAGAGTTAGAAAATGTTGCTTTTCTATAAACTCTAGTTTTGAAATTCCCTCCAGCCTTACTGATACTGAGGTCCATGTATCTCGTCTGAATTGATTTTATACGTAAATCTTAAAAAAATCTGTGGTGCTAGACAAATAGCTAAAGAAATCTAAAAACCTACTCTCAGGTTCTACCCAAAATAAATGTCATCCAAAAAAACGAGCATAGAAATTCCAACACCACCTGAAATCACAATTGAACACAAATTTCTTTTCCCAGTAGGAAAGTATAATGTTAATGTGTGCATTGTTCACTACCCTAGGCTGCCAATATTAACCTTTTGTCTTTTAGTTGAAGTTCACCTCTCCTTAACCATTCCTGTGTCGGATCCTGATCAACATGAGGTTGTTTCCGGAGTTTTCTGTACTTGCAACTATATTTATGCCTTTTCCACCTTTCTTGACTTCTCAACTGATCCTTCACCTTATACTCTTTCTTTTGTTTTTTGGCACACCCAGTTGCCACCTGATTTTTATCTACTTCTGGTTTGATTTCCATTCCTACTTGACACTGATATGCTTCTGCTAAACTAAGCATGTTTAAAGACTTTCACTATGTCCTGTGATTGCAGATCTATCACTTTTGAGGATCAGGAAACATGAAATATATAATCTTGGTATACACTGATTTTTGTAAATCGTTTGATAATAATGAAGTATTTTTGGTGTTTTCCTGTTGAACTGATCTGGTACCTTTTGGGACCAATCACCCCAAAACTGTAAGTTAGGAAAGGAAGAGCAAATTGGTTTATAGGTTGGACTTTGTTCCTTGATGTCAGGGCTGTTTTCAGTATTAATTTTAGTGTTCTAAAATATTCCTTACTGAATTTTGTTTGTATTTGTTCATGTTTTATTGTCAATCCATCAGTTCTCAAATATTTATACACTCTTCCTGCTCAAGTTCATTTGTGTCACATTCCTGCCCCCAGACTGATATTTTCTTGGTGCTGTAGCTTTTCTGCTTAAAGGTTGCTTTTGCACCCTTGTCAAGACCAAATGACATTCTTGTATAATTTGAGAAAGTTTTGATCATTTGCAATTGTGCTTTCAGTTCCTCACTTGAACTATACAATTTTAAATCATCCATGAGAAGAAGTCTTCACACATTATTTTCTGGGAGCCAAACAGTAACCATTACATGTTCAGTTAAGTAGACAGCTTAAAAGGTTAAGGGCAAGACAAAAGAGCAGCGGTGACAGTCACCTGGAAATATCCCCTTTTGAATTTTTATCCCTGGGATAAAAAATTGTCCTTTATCATGGCTTAAATGCCAAGTGGTTTGCCACTGTTTCATGGTCACTGTATTATAATCAGTCAATTTAGGGTGTGTCTTGTAAGTGTAAGCACTCCTTTCCCTATATATGTGGGATGCTGTCAAATGCCTCTGTAGTCTATCCATGCCATACTTGGATTCTTCCCCTTTTAACAATTGTCCATTACAACTTTAACAACAAATAATCCTTTGTTCCATGTGACTTTGTTTTATTACCCCTTTATTCTATTGCCATGATTGAGTTTTCTTCTGACTGTAATCTCTGCATCAATTACAGTGTATAAGTTTATACATCGTTGGAAGGCAAGTTATTGGCTTATAGTTTTTAGGATAGCTTTCAGGCTCACTCTTAAGGAGGTATATCATTTTACATGTTAACCAGGTTGGTGTCTGTTCAAGATGCGCATATAAGTAGTTCTTGCATGAGGCTAAATCCTAATGTAAAGATGTTAATACGTTTAGCCAGAAATAAGGTACCACATCTGTGCCTGGGGTTTTCCAGTTAGAAGATTTTCTTAATTTTGTCTCAATTTCTCTGGCTGTTATGTCATCCTGTGTCATGTTCTGTACATTTGAACTTTTTATAGTTTCTTTTACTACATCTGTACATTGAGCATCTTTATGTTCCAGAGGATCTTCATAGGTATTTCTCCTAAATGTGTCCTTTTCTTCTCTTTTTGGTGGTATTTCTATTCCTGTTGCCTTTTTTCCCAATTCTGTATAAAACTTTTTTGGGGTAATCAACAAATTCTTATTTAGTAATTTTCCTTTAGATTTATCTACATATCTTCTAGGTTTTTCTGCCTGTGCTGATATCTTTAGTTTATCATTTGCATTAGTGTATGATAGATTCTGATCTGTTCTGATGCTGTGCATTACTTATATCCTGTCTTATCTTTCTAATTATTTTGTTGACAGGTTTCCTTTTCTGTACTCTTCAAACAGTGTCACTTCTTGTCTTAATTTCTTTATAGTTTTCTCTGTTCGATACTTCCATGATGGCATTTGATTTTTTTCCTTCGTTTCCCTTATTGCCATGTGTTTTTGTGGCAAGAATTTATCTGGTTACCTTAGCTGAACTGTAATATATCCTATTTACTTATGTTACATCACATCAATTAATAGTCTTGATTACTGTTCATTTGTTTTATCACACAAGGTGTGATCCATAGAACCGGTTTACCTGCAAGGCGAAAGCAATGCTGTGACGGATGTCTTTGGGTGACCTGGTCATATGGATCACAAAATAGAATCTCAGTCTGCAGTTTTTCTGGCAGCTAATGTCCACCAGCTGGGAAATTCTGGCTCTATTTTCACATTACAGGAAAATGCAGAAAATCACAAATACTGGATTAGCTATAATGATGCCATGGCAAGAGTATGGACAAGGAGCCTTATGTATGTATTTTCCTACCACTCTCTTAAAAAGAAAAAGCTCAGATGATTCTTGCATGTCTGTACTGGCCAGATTGGTGAGATGGCAGATCATGTCTTCCATTCTGCCTTCAAAGTAGACCATGTTATCAAGCAGAGAGGTGAAGTTGCTATCCCCGGCTGTCAGGGATCTTCATCTCACTTCTTTGATATGGTGATCTTCCTGTTCCTGGTAAATTCTTCCATCTCAAGTAGGTTTTATGGGAGCATAGGAAATTTGGGTAAGTGGGCAAAGTTTTCTCATCATTGTGAAGACAAATGTCTTGTGCAGATTACTAATGGCTTCTCCTTTGTATGATCAACATACAGTTTGAAGAAAAAAACCCCAGCTCATTCACAACTGATTGCAAACACAGTACACCTACACCCCACCCTTACAGAACAATATTACTCCCTTTGTGGGGGTGGCACACCCTTTCTCCTACACCATCCTAACTCGTGTATTCTCAGTCAGTAGTCACCACAGTGAGGAAAGGAGAAAATAAATTCCCCAAAACAGTGTACAGTTGTCCTCCATAAGCATCCCACAGTGCACACATGCCCATGGTGCTGCTTACGATCAAAGCTAATTTGACTAGTTGATTCGGTCACATGTAGGGAAGCCTTCCTAACATGCTATACTTATTTCCAAGTAAATGTTTATCCTTTACTTCCATAAAGACTCTGTGCTTCATCTCTCACCTTACCATCCAATTGGGAAGGAGAACCTCAAGCAATTCTTAAAGGGAGTACTAAACCTTAATCAACCTCCCTACAAAGAAATCAGTTCTCCATGAACATTAAATTTAATTTGGGAAGGTTTGATGAAACCTCCATTGGAAAGTCTATTTTCCAGTTCCTTTTACTTTACAACTTAAACATACTTGTAGCTGTTAAGTATCAAGCGATGCAGGCTTTTTTATGAGTTTTGAAATTTGTATGGCATCTCACAAAGATAGGGTGGCATTGGCTACAGATCCTTCCTGTTTGCTAAATTAAAAAGAAAAAGAAACCAAATACTTATCCTCATTGTTAGACTCCAGTGTAAAGGGTTTTATGCTGCATGGAAACACCTCCTTGCATACATTGCTAGAGATTTCAGAAAACTGCTGATCAGTTGATTTGCTTGCGTGTAGTGATGTGGCTATTCTGTTTTTAATCTGTTTCATTCTGGAATAAGTTACTTTACATCTGTCATGATTCTGCATGTACACTAGTTTGGAGTGCCCACAAATGCGTCTGCATCATTTTGTAAGGGTGGTCTCTAGTGTCTGCTTTCACACATTTTCCTAGCCATTACAAACTGTACATTTTCAGAGCTAGAAAAGGTCTTGATTTGTAGCTGCTTAATGTTCTGCTTGGCCATGTAAAGTCTGTGAGGACAACTTGGCAGCCTTAACTGGCCATTTGCCTAGTTTTCAGCTCTTGTGATAAATTTGTCTGATGGCTCTATGACATTATGTACTTGGACTGGCTTTCTAAGGGACTTGCAGATAGGTTCATAGGTAGGTACTAGGATATTTGCCTGAGGGCATTTATAAGCCTAGCCAGTGTCTGCTTTCGCCGCCCCATTGATTAACTGATCCTCTGTCAAGCAGAGCCAATGAAGTGATCCCAGGGGTGTATTTTCTGTTACCCATCCACTCGTCAATGTTTCTCTTGAGTGTTTGTGAGGGGCTCTGCCTGATGTAATTTGGAATTTTGTTCCAAAGCATGGGGAGTCTCTGACAAGAATCTATCCCTCCAGCATGTTCTATTTATTGTGGCGAGATTTAGCTCACTAGAGCACGTGGCTCGCAGTGAATTGGATTTCTTTAGGTGGAGCATGTCCATCAATTCTGGGTTAGACATGGCTTTGTAAGTCAGGCAGAGATCACCTCTGAGTAAGCGATATGCCACTGAGTACAGCCAGCGTTTTCAGTCGGGCTGCATAGGACATATGTTTGAGACCAGTAATCCACTTGGTGAGGTACTTTTGTGGTCTTTCCAGCTGTTAGAAGTGTCTTGTGAGGTACATCCCAAATGAGGCATTGTACTCTATGATGGGTCTAATGAGTGACGAGTAGAGGGGCACTCCTCTTTATTTCTAGATGCGAACCCTTTAGTAATTAGATGGGCCACACAGAAGGATTTCCTAATTACTTTGGAAATATGATTGTCAAAGGAGAGATTTCTATCTACCTGGGTCGATCTCTTATTACCTCTTCTGTATTAAGGGGGCTGCCACGTATGTGGTAATTCATGGGTGTTTTGTTTTTCCCAAATGGGATGACTATGCATTTTTTGGCATTTAGCTTGAGGCCATGACTTTGACACCATGTATCCGTCTCAGGCCCTTTTGGAGAATGCCCGTGTCAGCCGGAGAGTCAATTATGGCTCCCAGTTTGCAGTCATCGGTGAACTTGGTTAGCCATAGTCCTCCTGTGTTTGTCTGTACTTCTGAGAAATATATGCCGAACAGTAGGGGTCCCAGGACCTAGCCTTGCGGGACACCAGTTGACTGGTTTAGAGTCGGACCTGGAGCCCGCTATTCTTACCGTGTGAGTTCTGTCTGTAAGCCAGTTGGCAACTCATCTCATGACGTAGGGGTTTATGTTCAGGCTGGTGGGTTTTTCTGTAATACCCGAGTGGAGAATGGTGTCTAAAGCCTTGGCGAGGTCAAGGTCGGCTGTGTGAACCACCTTTCCCTCGTCTATGACCTTGGTGACTGTCTCGAAGAAGTCAACCAGGTTTAGTAGGCATGATCTGCCCTTAAAGCTGAACTCTGTAGGGTCAAGTGTTTGGAGGTTCCCATTGTCTTTGTTAATGAGTTCCATGATGATGCACTCCATAGCCTTGCAGACCAGGCTAGTCAGGCTTATGGGGCGATAGTTACCAGGGTCAGCTGTGGCCCCTCCTTTGTGGAGAGGAATAACTGTTGCTGTGTGCCATTTTATAGGCAAGTAGCCTGTGGAGAGGCTGAGGTTGAACATCGTGTTTAGGTGGGGGGGTTAGTTCGTTCTGTAGTTCGTGCAAGACACAGCCTGGGACACCATCTGGTCCCATTGATGCTGTGTTTTTTGCTTTTGAAAGGGCTGTTTTCACCTGAGCGTCTGTGATTTTTGGGACGATACACTTTTCTGGTATTGTCTGCCCTTTTGGAGGTGAGTGGGGTTGAAGTTTGCACTGAATCTATCTGCCAGGATGTTGGCAATATCAGTAGGTTCAGTATATTTTGTGCTATTTTGCAGTAGTTCAGTGCATATCTGCGAGTTGTCACTTACATTCTTAACATAGCTAAAGAAGGCTTTGTGGTCATCTTTTGAATCCTTGGCTATTTTTTTCGAAGTTCACCTTGGATGATTTCATGAGGGACCTCAGTTTCTTACTGATACTGATCAGGGATGTCTTACCTTCTTGGGATTTGCTTTTTTCCTGAACTAGTTTCCTCCTTTTCTATAGCCTGTTTATTGCAGGGGTCCACCAAACTGGTTTCCTTCACTTAGAGTGAGTCTTGGTTTTGCTAGGGATGGCATGATACATGCATCCTTGTAGGTGCTCATAGAGTGCATTTGTAAAGGTTTCTGCATCTTGGGCAGCGTTACCCTTTAGTGTGGGGACTGTGATATTTAGTACCTCTGTCTTAAGTAAGGTGAAGTTTGCTTTAGAAAAGTTTTTTACTGTGGTTTCCTTAGTTGGGGGTGGTGGTGGGGTGTGGACATCCAGAGTGATTAGTTTATGGTCTGATCTAACCAGTGACAGGTTGACCTCCGGTGTGGAACACCTGTCACCCATGTTGGTGATAACCAGGTCCAGTATGTTTTCAACTCTGGTAGGGGAGTTTACCAGCTGATCCAGGCATTTGAGTTGATGAATTCCAGGAAGAGCTGGGCCTGGGAATTAGTACTAGAGTAGTTTTCCCAGTGAATGGTAGGGTAGTTGAAATCGTCCAGTATCAGGGTGTTTGGTAGGACCTTCATGTTTTCCAGTGTCTCCAGAAAGGTTTAGTGATGATTCTGGGTCATGGAGAGTGATCTGTAGCAGGCCACAATTTGCATTGCAGATTTGCCCGATGTTAGTTGCACATGGGATGATCTCAGAGGTATCATGCTGCACCACTAACCTGGAGGTGTAGGTATCCTTGATGAATATGAATACACCCCCTCCTTTTGTGTTTCGGTCCGTATTCTGTGGCCGAAATGTGTGGTATGAGTTGTAGTCCGGTAGTGCTGGGGTGCTCTCTGGAGCCTTGAACCAGGTTTCAGTTACTGCACAGATGTAAATGTTTTCAATACTGAGTAGTGCTTCGAGCGCGTGCATTTTGAGATTTGAACTCCTGGCGTTGAGTAGCATAACCCTCCGTTTTTTAATTGTGCTGTTTACGGAGGTGGGTTCAACTTTTGAGCCTTGCCTAAAAAAGGCACTATGGGGGCAGCAAGAGCCTTGGCCAGTATTCGAAAGCCTAGGGGTGACAGGTGCAAGCCGTCTCTTGTGAAGCAATGCGGCTTGTCGAGCATGTCGTCCCAGGCTGACAGACACTGGATCCCCTTTGAATGACACCAGAAGCTTAGCAAATTGTTGAAATTGATCATTTTTTCTTTATACTGAGGTATCATTCTTGGTGAGGGCAGGATGCTACTCAGCGTCAAGATCATAGCAGCCTGGGCTACATGATCAGAGAGCTCTTCCATGTCTCCATGTAGTCCAGGGAGGTACGTCTCAGGTCATTCACACCAACATGAGCAATGACAGAGTCATGTTTGTACTTGTTCTGGAGTGACCAGAGTGCTTGTGTTATGTGGCGGATTCTGGCTCCCGACAGGCAGCTAACAGTAAACTTCTGCTTGTCCAGCCTAGTGAGTGGGACGTCAGTGTGCCTGACTATAGAGTCACCTATTACTAGTGTTTTAGGTATGTTATTTCGCCTTAAGGGCTGTGATTGTGCGCTGCACTGATTTTGTGTTTTATGTGTTGTCTGGTTTGTGACTGGAGGTGCAGGTTGTTTGGGTGTCTGCTTTGGAGGTCAGTTATTTATTTTACATTTGTTGACTTGGCTAGTCTAGCTGGATATATGTCCATTTTCAGTAGAAGCCTGGGGAGAAAAGCTCCACATCAGCTGGATACAACTAATATACATAAGTAACAAAAGACATAAGGGGATACTACTCAACAATTGGTTATACATGATAAAAAAAACCCCTACGAGTTAGGCTTATTTACATAAAAGAAACTGCAGTGAGGGAAGGACATATAACTAGGTATATACAGTAATAGGTACAAGACAAACTAGACACTTTTGACAACAGAGTTTAAAACAGAAAACTTAGTTGATAAGAAAAGATTAGTTGTGACAGAGTTTCAGCCAGGATTAGTGCATGGACACAGCCATTGTGAATTAAGGAAGATTTTTAGATGCTTTTTGAACAGAGGAGTAGATGAAAGGGATATAAGATTACTTGGAAGTTTATTCCAAAGGATTCCAATGGTGTTGGTAAATAGAGAATCACCAGGTTTGTTATTGGGTTTTAGGGTTGCAGCTAGTAGTTTATAGGTTGCGCGTAGGGTACTTAGATTTTTATAGGGGTTGATCAAGTTACAGAGAATAGGGTATTTGTAGGATGATGCAAGATTTTGTGGGTGGTGGTTAGTTGTTGAAAAAGATGGTTTTGCAGTTCCAAGTTTACGCAGATTTTGACCATGGTGAGTACGGAATGAGGACCCAGTGGCAAATCTGGCAATGTTATTGTAAGAAGTGGCCAGCTTATTTTGATTATTTTTAGATAGATTTGTAAAAATTGGGGAGGCTTAGAGAAGCGTGGAAATTAGGTGAACTTGGGCAATAGTAGTCCTGGCTATAGGTGTTAGGAATGGTTTTAGCCTATAGAGGAATCCCAGTTTTCTATTCACTGATTTAATGTTCGAGTTTGTGTGAGTCAAGGTTTGAGGTTATGGTCAATTGTTATGCCTAAGAGTTTAGTAGTTGAGTCTGGTACAATTACGGTGTCATTATTTGATGTAATTGTGAAATCAATAGAGGGAGACTTCTGGGTAGGAGTAAACAATAGAACTTTGTTTATTTTGGGGGGGGGGGTTAAGGAGGAGACAGCGTTTGGAGAACCAGTTTTCAACTAAGGTAAATACTTTTTGGGTGTTGGACTGAAGTTCAGCAGAAGATGCTGCGGCGCAGATTAGGGTCAAGTCGTCGGCATATTGAATACAGGTGGTTTGAGGTAGGGATGTTTTCAGGTCATTGATAAAAATAGAAAAGAGGAGGGGCCCTAAAATAGAGCCTTGTGGGACTCCATGTGAGATAGGGAGTAGATTGGATAGGCTGTTGTCCCAGAGGCCTGCCTGTTGTCTGTTTCTAAGATAGGATTCAAACCATTTGTCTGCCTGAGTGTCAACTGAAAGTGAAGTAAGTATCTATCATTAAGTGATGATTCACCATGTCAAAGGCTTTGGAGAGGTCTAGAAAGAGGGCAGAGGTGAGTAGGTTGTTTTGATTTTTATTGAGTCAGAAAAGGATAGTAGTGCAGTAGTAGTACAATGAAAAGGCTTAAAACCATGCTGGCAGTTGGCTAAAAGATTATTTTGGAGGAGATGATCAAGAAGTTGCCGGAGAATGCATCTCTCCATGATTTTAACTAAAGGAAAAAGTAGAGCTATGTGATGGAAATTAGAGAGAGCAGTTGAGCTTTCCTCCCTTATGTAGAGGTATAATATATGAGACCTTCCAAAGAGATGGTATAGTGCATTCTGTGATGGTCCCATTAATTAAGATAGAGATAGGGTAAGCAAGTACTCCAGCTGCCGTTTGCAGAAATTCAGCTGGAAGTAGGTCAGCTGATGCAGGGTACATGGTTTTAGTTTTTGAAGTTAGGTATGAATGAGAAAGGTTGGAACAGGCTGTAGTTGGAGGGGAGGAGGTAAAATGGTTGTGTGTTGGAGATGCTGGCTGGTGATAAGGTGCATGCTAATGATTGGACTGAGTCCACAAAGAATTTGTTAAAGGAATTGGCAATTTGACAGGGAGAATGTAGAGTCAAATTAGCTAGGGTTGGAGTTTTGGTCTGGCCTGGGTGGAGTAGGCTATTTATACCTGACCAAAATTTTTGAGGGTTTTTATGTTGGGCGTGTTGGAGTTTATGGTAGTGGTTATTTGTATCCTGGACTATTGATTTTTTTGTAGCATTTCTCAACTGTCTAAAGATTTCATGGTAAGTTGCGTTTTTAGTATTTCTTCATTTAGACCAAATTCGATTTCTTTGAAGGATTTTTTGTCTTGTCTCCTTAGTGAGCCAAGGTGCAGGTTTGCTCTTAGTTCTGACTGTCCAAGAGGGGGCATGGTGTTCTAGGATTTGTAGAAATTTATTAAAGTAAGAGACTGCTTTGTCAAGCGGTAGGTATTTAAGGGGTGACCAATTGCCAGCTTTAAGTTCGGCTTGAAAGCTAGCTTGGTTGAGGTGTCTTTTTGTTACAGATAGTTCTATAAATTGTGTGGTTAGGTATGAGGGATTTTTGTCTAGTAATGAAGATAAGAGAATGGTCACTAATATCAGGAAGTATACCTGTTTGTAGGAAAGGGGATTACTGTTGACTAGAATCCAGTTTAAGGTAGTTTACTTGTTGCTAGGTTTATGGGCTCTGGTAGGGGGAGGTAATGGTTTGATTGAAGCCATATAGGTTTACATGAGTGTTAGGCTGGGAAGAGTTACAACAGTTCCAGTCAATGTTAGTCACCAAGGAGTATGGTTTCTTGTGGAAAGGATGTGGAGAGCCAATTAAGGACAGTTTCAAGAGTGTTAATGTTGCTGCCTGGAGGGATATAGGAGCAAATTATATATAATGATTTATTAGTATTTATCTGTAGTTTAGAGATTAGGATTTCAATGCTATTGGGTGAGGGAGGTTGAGTATTTAGTGGTGTAACCTGTAAATGAGATTTATATAATATTGCTACACCACCACCCTTTTTATTTAGGCAATCTGATCTCAAGATGTTATAACCTGGTGGGATTATATCATTATCCTTAGTAACTCGTTTGAGCCATGTTTCTGTAAGACATAGGATGTCAAAGGAATGTACGTGTAGAAGGGCATGAAGTTGGGTTATTTTATTATTTAGGCTAAGAATATTGAGGTGGCCTATGAGGAGAGCATTGTCGGAGATATTGGAGATGCGAGAAGTGATGGGATGGTCAGAATGAGGATCTGGCATTGTGTTATTTGGGCCTGGGTTAGGATGTATATCTCCATACAGTAATATGAGCTATAAAGGGCTATGAAGGTGTTTCCAGACTTTATAAAGGAGAGGGATTTGTTTTCTAGTGTGTGGATAAACATGGGTTAATCTGTGGAATTTAGGAAGGAGGTAAGATGATGAGGATGTTATGTTCGTGTGTTTCTATGGCTAGAGGAGAGATTAAAATTGCATTTTAAGGGGGCTGAAAATTAGAGATGCTATGATGCTCATGGCAAGTAAGGTAATGTGATAAAAATAGGGGGGTAATAGTGAGAAAGAGAAGGCCATTATTGAGGATAGGCCTGTGTATAGTGGGCATGGCTGGGAGGAATAGGAGATAGATGCCAGAAGATATGAGACAGAGGTAAGAGCAAGGTTTAAGGGTAGTGTTGTTAAAGGGAAAAACAGGTGAATAGGATATGTAAATTAATGAGATAGTGAAAGCGTGGAGTAGTTAGAGAAAAATGTGGTAGATGAAGGTAGCAGGAGATAGGATGGGTAAGTTAATGAGGAAGTGAGAGGGAATTGGTTAATAGAAGATGGGGTGTGGTCTGAGTAGTATAAGGTTAAGTGTACTGGGGGGATGTGGGAATTGGGGGTAGGGGAGCGAAGTGAGCCTGCAGGGCAAACGGAGCGGGTTAGAGCAAGTGAGAAGTAGCTCACAGAAACAATCAGTGAAATAGCAGAATACAGCTAAGTTCTTGGAAGTAAGAGGTAAGAGGGGGAATGCTAGTATATTTCTAAAATAGCTAGGGCTAAGGACTATAGCAGAAACAGAGGAAAGGAGAAGGGACTAGACAAAGTAAGATAAATGGCAGGACATAAGAGTATAACGGAGTAGTTCAGTGTTGAACTAAAATCGATAAAGGTAAGGATTATTTAGAAGCTAATAGAAGCCTTGGGAAGGGAGCCCCCTAGTGGACAAAGTTTAAAATTACATTTAAATTATGTAGGACGAAGAAAGAGGACAGGGTTAGACAGCACAAAAATAAGGAGAGATAAATACCCTAAGGAGGAGATGGGGAGGTAGGCTGCTGGGTACCTGGTTCAGGTAGGGGATTTAATACAAAGTACTACACTGTAGCAAAAGACTAGGTTTTAGTTAGAATACAACTTCTCAGTTAAGTAGAGAGGTCAGACATACTTTCTGTGATTCTTTGGATGGAGGGAGATTTGAAAAATAGGGCAACAGCTTCCTTTAGCTTGTAGTTTCATAGTTGAATTTATGTTGGGGGTTCTTGCAGGGATGCTTTTGCAGGTTTTTATTTAGAGCCTCCGAGTATGATTTTGTCTGTTTGTGTATTTTTTGCCAGTGCTGTTTCAGTAGGTCTCTGTGCGGCTGGAGTTGTGGTGCAAGTGATAAACTTCTCCTCTTGACTGTCTGTTCCAGTCTTGGGTGGAAACAGCTTATCTTCCAGTTTGGCTGTATAATTGCATCTCTCGCATATGTTACTGTTTTGTGGTAGGAGGAGAGGGTTGTCTGTGTACATGAGGCAGTTGCAACATTGCCTCAGGATACCCAGATTCACCAGCTGGAGGAGAGGGTTGTCTGTGTACATGAGGCGGTTGTAACATTGCCTCAGGATACCCAGATTCACCAGCTGGACTAGAGTGTGCACCTGAAGTTGCCCATTGGTCATGCCTGAATAGTAGGGTGAGCTGCATAGTCATTTGGTTGGTGAGGGGTGAATAAAAGAGCCTTGCCCTGCTGGGCAGTCAGGGTATATTAGTGCTTGCTATTAGGTCTGAGCAACTGCTGGGCTGTAAGATGCTTTTTGAGTGCTTAGGTTGAGATTTAGACTACTTTCAAGGGAAAAACTGAAGAGAAGACTTAGTGGAGCCGGGAATAATTCAACCGTAGCTAACCGGCACTGCCCGGTGTGCAAACCCTGCAAATGTGGTTTTTATAGTAGGGAAATGAGAGATAGAAATTAGCCCAAAATGGCCAATAAACTACTAATTTCTGGGCTGGAACTACTCCTCCAGGGACAGGTTGCTCAAAGATCCCCTCTCTCAAGGTGAACAGAGAAACTTCCTTCTATCCAAGTAAGGTATGGGCAACTCAGAAACTAGTATCACAGCCCTGAATTCAGAACTAGCCTGAAAACTGGATTATACTAGCTTAGAAAGGCAGGAAACCAGGATTTTTTTTTTAAAGATAAGGGAAAAACAGTAAAAAATGCACTTAAAGAGCTTTAAACTACTACAAACTATCAGAAAAGGCTATTGCATTTTAGTGTGTAGCCTACAACAGTTAAACAAATTATTTAAACAGAAATGTTTTTAAAAGTGCAGGCAGTCAAATAAGTACAATATGTAAAAAAAAAAACAAGCTTTTAAATCACAATAAATGCTGGAAAATCTGCGTTTAGGGGGAAAACAGTTAAGTACAGCAAGAAAGTACAGAAAATTGATAATCACTCCAAAGTCTGTCAGATGGTTATATTGGTGATAGTTGGTGTTGCCATCGTGTGAATATGTTGCTTTCTACGGTGAAGGCAAATTCTCAGGCTGTCATTTGATCCTGGTGGAGTAGTACAGGCTGATGATATTCACTCTCCCTCTGAGATGGTGGAGGTCCACCTGCTGTTGCTGACAGGTTGAAGGTGGAAGCAGATGCAGCTGATTTCTCAATAGGACCATGCATTTGGAGATCATTTATGCTAGCATTTTCCCCACCCAACAATACTGTCTGTGTTACTGCTTTGGCCATGATTAGGCTTGGTATTGCACTTTATAAAAGTCAATATTTCTTTGTTATGGGTGGAGAGAAAAGCTGCACTCTTACCCTCACACCAGCAAGTTAACTGTGATGGTAGGGGACCATAGTAAAAATTGGCTATGAGGTACTTCATGCGAGTCTAGGCAGGTGGGACGGAGGAAAGAGGGGTAGAAACTTAAGACTTGCAACCTGGTTTGTGACCTTAAAGGCCTACACAGAATACAAATTACAAAACATCTGATTTAGTAATAGCTGGCACAAAGCCAGTTATCAAGCTTATCTGACATTTCTATGTAGTATATTCCTCCACCAGCTAAAAGAACTACAGTCCACCTTCCCCACCTTCAGAGCCGAGCTTAAAAAATCCTCCACACCAAATTAAACCGTACTTTCCACACAGCAGGCCACATTAATTAAAGGCGCCTTATTCTCTAGCTTTACATACTCTCAACTATCAACACTTTTAAATTTACACACCCCATTCTTCTTTGCCCTGACTGTCATTAATAGCATTTTACCATGAATTAAACCAGTAATATTATCATGTAAAATTTTAAAATATCCCTTTCTCTTATTGTTACTACACCTATAAATTTCTACTGTCCAACTTTTTTTATTTTGTCTTTGTTTACCAGGTTAGTTACGATAGGCTTGTGTATTGCTGCTTTCTCCTTTTTTTTATATGTACTGTCTTTGTATTCCACTTTTATGTTTAAGTATTTTGCCTTGGCAGTCTCTCTGCAAATAGTCTGATCAGTGTACTATCACAGTTAAAAGTGAATAAAAAAGGGAAAAACATCCCAGAATGAGAGTTTTCTGAGACCAGAATCTCATTCTTCATGAACCTTAACCTCTGAATGATGGTACAATGTGAACTTTGTACTAAAATGCTTGAGTGCTCTGATTAGTGTAAACTTCCAGATATAACATGTCATTATGCATCCCTCTTTAAGCCCAAGTTTTTTTCCTTATGTGCCTGTAGATTTCAGGTAGTAAAATAGTCATAATTACTGTAAATAGAAATTTTAAAATTTTCTTTGGGTGTCCTCAAAATATTGTGTATGTTAAGTATATCCACAGAAACGACCAATATATTTCATTGGTGGTCTGATAAGCTTGTTTAAAAACATGCGGTAAAAAAATAGGCTGTTTTAAGTGCTATAGAATGCTGATGTATTTGGAACACCAGTGAGACTAACACCCTCCACTTTGTGTTTTGTGTCCCCATATATCACTGCGTTAACTCACTTTTAGACACACAAATTAGTTAATTTCAGTACCTAAAATTAAACAGACACCATGTGAAGAACACTTTGTGCCCTTGAAATGAACAAAATGTTAGTGTCATGGCTGTGTGTTTTTTTTTTTTGTGAGCGCTACATCCATGAATGTAACATATAAAATAATATATGATGTAATATTATTGTGGCAAATTATGAGATCCAGGGTCATCTGTAGTGTGACTGAGGTCTTTGTGGAGCCCTGCTCATCATGGCAGAGAAAATTATTTAATTTCTCCCATGAGAGCCATTAATGCTGCATTCACTGCTTGCAAGAAGCAAGCAATTGTTTTTTCACCTGGGAAAGCAATGATCCATTCCCCTGACTCTCTAAATAAAAAAAAGCAAGAGTCTATTTCTATGCACTGGAACTTTTTATGACCAGCGTAGCAAAAGAAGGGCACGTATATTGAAGTACCTATGTATTTTAAAAGACATGATGAAACAGAGTTTTAATAGAAAGCTGCCTGGCTTAACCAGAGCAAATGTAAACTGTAGCTTCTGTGGTTTGGCTAACATTTAAAAAAAAATCTTGTTACTTTTAAGAGCGTGTTCCATTACCACATAAGCTCTTAGTTTTAGTCTGGTTCTTTGTGAAAATTCCATTCACTTTGTTGTAAAACAAGCCCTGTGTGTGCAGTTCTTGCTTTATAAATCCATGAACCCACTTCCCCCAGTTTAAGCACGTGCTGTGAAAGTCGCACTTAAGTGATTTCAGTCATCTTCAGTAAAGCAGCTTGAATTGTTCTGCATTTTTTGTTCGAGTCTTGTATTTTATCACATTGTTTTATACTTTTGTGAGTAGAGGAACTGTTTAACATCAAAATGAAATGTGTTTAAATTATGAAAATGACGCAAGTATGGTAGCTCATTTTTTTAAGTGCAATAACGACATCCTGGGTGAACGTTACAGGGCAATAACTAATCTTCCATGGGTGCGAGACCCTCTACCTATGTCATCTTGCCTCTCAAAACCTCTGTGCAGTTTATTTCCCAACTGGTATGCATGACAAAGCATAAAATAAGTAGAAATGGGAAGCAACAAGTTTCATTCCAGCTGTTATAAGCTGTTTTCCATGTTTATTTTTCATTATATTTGAAAGACAGTTAATTGGTTATAGCTGTTCCTAAATCCTCCCATGTTGCAAGGTGTACCACCCAATCACTGTTAAAATTGCTAAAGAATTTCATGTCAAAAATCCTGTCAGTATTTTTACTGGTAAAATATTTTGATACAAAAATATATGGACATGATGAACGGTGGCATTCTGATGAGGAATATTTGGCAGAATGTGCCCTACAAACTGCTATCATTTCCACCAGAACTTCCCTTCTTACATACCGTGATAAGACTTAGACTGAACAGGATGGATCTATCCGGTTTATCACAACATTTGGACGCAACATCAACCTAATTAGGAATGTTATGTCCAAACACTGGAACATTCTTACTGCCACTGAGTAGCTTATACCCTGGATTGGTGATGCATGTAAGTATGGATACAGGAGAGGGAGGACACTTGGGTAATTTTTTTCACATTTTAAAAGGGTCAGTTCAGCTGGAGCAATACACCATCAATTAACCATGACAGGTGACAAGCTATGGGGTACCTACCAATGTGGTCACTGTTCATCATGTCCATATATTTTTGTATCAAAACATTTTACCAGTAAAAATACTGACAGGATTTTGACATGAAATTCTTTGGCAATCATAGCAGTGATTGGGTGGTATACCTTGCCACATGTATATGTGGTTCATTGTATGTTGAAAAGACATCATGACCACTCCGATTACGCATGTCGGAGCACCGTAGCGACATAAGAACCAAGAGGGAGACCAGTGCCCTATTTAGACATTGTATACAACACAACTCAGCCAGATTCCAGTTCAGCATCATAGACAGAATTCTTGGTGATGGATCTAATAAACAAGGATGGCATTATATTCTCAATAAAAAAGAAAAGTATTGGATCATTAAACTGGATGCTTTGTTTTCACCTGGTTTAAATGATCATTTATAACAATTATATGTTTATTTTAAGTTTTACTAATTACAATGGACAGTAACTGTGTGGCTGATTTATTGTATAACTTATTTTCCATATAGAAAACAATTTGAATGTTGGGAAAATCACTTTGAGAAGAACCCTATTGGATGACTCATGGTATATATATATATATATATATATATATATATATATATATATATATAAAATGTGTCAGTGCTTATTTGCTATTACTTTAATTTCTCACTGAGGAAAGCCTGTTGGCTGAATCCGGTCTGGGTTGTTTGTTATATCAAATAAATAATTATGTATTTAACTTAACAGCTTAATTTGGCTGTGGTATGTCAGCAAGTAAGGGGGGGCAGGATCCTTTCTTCTTTACAAACTACCTCTTTAGACCTGGAATCTAGCTGTCCAATATCATGTCTCTACAGGCCTTTTACATTCCCTCAGAGCACAATCTAGTGGCATACTTTTTGAGCAGGTCCTACACACAAGCTCACAAATGGATGCGTCACAGAGATGTGTTCTTGGACATTGACCATCGGTGGAGTATTCCTCTGGTAGATCGTTTTGCCTTCCCTCTGAACAAGACAGATTCTTCTGTTCCAGAGTCCCAAGTCCTGTGGCTTCGAAAGCGGATGTCTTGTCTTTCCTTGGAAGGAGATATTTCTGTACGCATTCCCTCCTGTTCCTCTGTTACCACAAGTCTTGCACACAATCAGGCAGGACTCTCCCAGAATCTTGCTACTGACTCCCTATTGACCCAGACAGCATAAGTTCCCCCTTCTCTCTGTCTTGCCAGGGGCAATCACCACAAGTTACCTCACCAGGTAGACCTTCTCACACAAGACAAGGGATCTCTTCAACTCATGTTGTGGGTAATACGGTTTTGATCCCTTTTAGGTACCTCTTTTCTGAGGACGTGCTTTGGGTTCTGCAAGAGTACAGGAATCCCCCTACCAGGAAATAATTTTTGTTCAAATAGAAAAGATAATCTGTCTAGTACCCCTCTCGCCATCGGGAGCCCCTAGCTGTGGAGGTTCCTCTAGTTCTCTCATATTTGTGTGATCTGCTCCATGCTGAGTTGGCATATGTTTCAGTTAAACCTCACCTGTCAGCAATTTCTGCTCATCTGTCTTTAACTTCTCCTCTGGCCCTCTACATTTGAGGTCAAGCAATTTCCTAAAGGTGTCATTCATATCAAGCCTCCCAGGAAGCCTATTCTCCTTCCTGGGACCTCAATTTTGAGCTTGAAAATTTGACTCTGGCTCCCTTTGAGCATGCTGCTTTAGCTTCCTTACAACACTGCACTTGGAATACTGTTCTTTTGTCTCTCACTTCAGCCAAGATGGTGTCTGAACTTCAGGCTCTCATGGCTATTTCTGTTTTTAGTTTTGCACAGAGACTGGGTATCCCATCATACTAATGCTTCTTGTAAGTCCAAGGTCAATGAGCTGTCCCTTAATCAGTCTATTCATTTGCCTTCCTTTCCTTCTCTGCAGTCTGCCAGTGAGAAGGTTCTTCACACCTTGGATTTGCATAGACAGCTCAGATATTATTGGGAAGTTATTTGCAAATCTGATCAGCTTTTTGTTTTCTTGCATCCCAGGTCTTTGGATCTAGCTGTTTGTTAGTAAACAATCTCTTCTTGAATTTCTAATGGCATTTCTTATTATTTTCATGGTAAATGTCTGTCCTCATCAATAAAGGCTCATTCTACCAGGGCTGTTGCCTCTTCCACTGCTTTATTCAAGGAGCTGGATACCAGTTCCATCCTTGAGGCTGCTGCTTGGTCTTCTCTTCATACCTTCATAAGCTCAATGTGATTTCCAGGGCTAGAGTTGGCAGTGCCAGTGCTATCCTTCATGGGTTTGTGGAGGGCTCCTCGGTGCCTTCCTTCTCTCAGGTTTCCTCTTGAGCGTTTGTACTCTCCCTTCAGTTATGACTACTGCAACTATGATCTGGAGGGACATAATACAGTTGTGTAAAACCTTACCATAACTGTAGAAATGCTTCTCTGCACTGTTTCAGTATTTGCTCGCTCCCTCCCTCCTACCCCCTCTGTTCTAGCCTGTTATTTCTTGCCCTGCCTGCTGAGGGGCTGATCTCCCTTTTCTCCATCTAAATTCACATGATCTTCCTTTTCCTGGGGGGTATTCTGTTCCTTCTGGATTTTTTCAGTTCTGATTGTGTGCATGTCCGTACATCACCTTTATGCCGTACACTATGCATGGGTCGCATATGTGACATACGGTGCCTGTAATTACTATAAGCTTTGGTGTACTGGCTTGGATGTTGGGCTGTTCTTGGCAGGAGATCCCTTCAGTTATGAGTACTGCAACAGTGAAGAGAAGAATGTTTGCTGTTATGGTAAGATTTTACACAACTGTACTTTCCATCACTGAGACTTTCATATAAATGTAGAACATTTGTGACCTGCAGTTTATTTGGAATTAAGATTTAGTAGTTTGAGAAACATTGCAAGGATTCCAGTGTCATGTTTACTTAATTGACTAAATCTGCAGCTCTCCATGCCTCAACGAAAACTGTATTCACTTTTATTGATAAGCAAATTCTAAGAAATAGATTGGAAAAAAAACTGCATAAAGCGCTTAAACTCTGAGCTTTGGCTGGCTAAGACCTACCTGCAATCAACTGGACTTATAAGTGAATTTAAGGAAATCTTTGTGTACTTTTTTCAAATACAGCATTTAAATTGATGCATTTGTGTTGCATTGAATACTATCTAGCTGGAAGTTGTGGTTCAGTTTTTCACTTAGTTCCCCACCCACCCTCCCTGCTTTTGTTTTGGTGTTAATCTTGGTGGCTTTGAAACTGCCCGCCCCTCTTGTAAATTTGCATTTGGATACCCTCCTGGGCCCATCTCATTTGCTCACTCAAAAAAAAAAAATGCACTTTATTCATCTGCTTTCACTGTATTTGTGTGTCTTCCTACTTTATTTTGCTTTTGCGTCATCTTAAAAGTACTCAATTGTATTTATTACTGTTTGGTGTAGCTATCATTCTAAGCCTTTTGGTTTAAGCACTTGGGCTTCAGACCAGTTGTTTTACATTAAGAAGGTTTGTGGTCTGCTCTGTTGTGGCAGGACAGGTAGCTTACATCCTTCTAAGTTGGGAACTGCTGACTTGAAGGCTCAGTGTCTGTTATTCTAAAAGTGTATTAGTTCTGGTTTAAGTACTTGGGCTTCAGGCCAGTCATTTTACATTAAAAAGGTTTGTGGTCTGCACTCTTGTGGGAGGAAAGGCTAGACTCTGCCCTTCTGAGCTGGGAATTTCTGGTTAGAGGTTTATGGTGCCTGCATATTTGAACTGTTTCTTACTGAAATTGGTGTGCCTTGTTTGCTGTCGCATAAACTAGATTCAGGCCTGCTGAATCTAGCTTTGTTTGTATAACTTGAGCACTAATCCAGGCCATCTTTTTTGGAGAAGGTTCCTCTGCACCCCAGTGGCAGGAGTGTGCAGTTAGAACTTGTCTGAAGATTACAGGAAGAGGGCTCAGTTTTGAGATTTTTTACTGGTTAATTGGGTAATTTGTTTAAAAGCCTTTTCTGATTGCTTGTAGTCGAGCTGTTTTAAGCGTATTTTATACTGTTTGTAGTCATTTAAAGCGGTTTTAAATGTACTTTTTTACTGTTTTTGCCTCATCTTTTCAAAATTTTTTTTTTCCTTGTTTCCCACCTTTCTAAGCTAGTATAGTCCAGTTTTCAGGCTAGAGCTGAATTCAGGGCTGTTACAAGTTTCTGAATTGCCCATACCTTACTTGGATTGAAGGAGGTTTCTCTGCTCACCTGTGAGAGAGGGAGCTTTGAGCAGCCATCTGTCCCTGGAGGAGTGGTTCCAGCCCAGACGTTAGTTTATAGGCCATTTTGGGCTAATTTCTCTTTCATTTCCCTGCTGTAAAACCAGTTGTTTGCACGGTTTTGCACATCCGGGCAGTGCCGGTTAGCTAGGGCTAAATTATTCATGGCTCCAGCAAGTTTCCCTTGAAAGTAGTCTAACTCTCAACCTAAGCACTTAAAAAGCATCCTACAGTCCAGCACTTGCTCAGACCTAATAGCAAGCACTAATATACCCTGACACTTGATTGCCCAGCAGGGCAAGGCTCATTATTCACCCCTCACCAACCAAATGACTAAGCAGCTTACCCTACTATTCAGGCATGACCAAAGGACAATTTCAGTTATACTCTCCAGTCCAGCTGGTGAACCTGGGTATCCTGAGGCAATGTTACAACTGCCTCATGTACACAGACAACCCTCTCCTCCTACCACAAAACATTAACATGTGAGAGATGGAGTTATATACCTAAATAGAAGGTTAACACTTGCACCACACCTCCAGCCTCACATAGATGTACTAAACCAGCACTGGCAGAAAATGCAGATAAATACACAAAATCATACTTGGAGGCTCTAAATAAAAACCTGCAAAAGCATCAGAGACCTCCAAAGCAGACACCCAAAAAACCTGCACCTCCCGTCACAAACCAGACAACACACACAACACAAAATCAGTGTACCACACAATCACTGCCCTTAAGGCAAAATAACATACCTAACACACTAGTAATAGGCGACTATAGTCAGGCACACTGACGGTCCCACTCACTAGGCTGGACAAGCAGAAGGATACTGTTAAGCTGCCTGTCAGGAGCCAGAATCCACCACATAACACAAGCACTTGGGTCACTCCAGAACAAGTACAAATATGACTGTCATTGTTCATGTTGGTGTGAATGACCTGAGATGTACCTCCCTGGGCTACATGAAGAGACATGGAAGAGCTCTCTGATCATGTAGCCCAGGCAGGTATGACCCTGAGTAGCATCCTGCCCTCACCAGGAATGATACTGCAGTATAAAGAAAAAATGATCAATTTCAACAATTGGCTAAGCTTCTGGTGTCATTCAAAGGGGCCGTGCCTGTCAGCATGGGACGACATGCTCGACAAGTCTTGTTGTTTCACAAGAGAAGGCTTGCACCTCTCACCCCTAGGATTTCAAATACTGACCAAGGCTCTTGCTGCCCCCATAGTGCCTTTTTTAGGCAAGGCTCAAAAGTCAAACCCACCTCTGTAAACAGCACAAACAGAAAAAATGAGGGTTATGCTACTCAACGCCAGGAGTTTAAATCTCAAAATGCACGCGCTCGAAACTCTCCTCTGTATGGAGCACGTCGACATCTGTGCAGTAACTGAAACTTGGTTCAAGGCTGCACAGAGCACTCGAGCACTACCGGGCTACATCTCACACCATACATTTCGGCCACAAAACATGGACCGAAACACAAAAGGAGGGGGTGTATCCATATTCATCAAGGATACCTACACCTCCATGTTAGTGGCACAGCATGATACTTCTGAGATCATCGATGTGCACCTAACATCGGGCAAATCTGCAATGCAAATTGTGGCCTGCTACAGATCACCCTGCGTGACCTAGGACCACCACTCTGTCTTTCTGGAGACACTGGAAAACATGAAGGTCCTACCGAACACCCTGATATTGGGCAATTTAAATTACCCTACCATTAACTGGGAAAACTACTCAAGTACGAACTCCCAGGTCCAGCGCTTCCTCGAATTTATCAACTCAAATGCCCTGGATCAACTGATAAACTCCCCTACCAGAGGTGAAAACATATTGGACCTGGTCATCACCAACATGGGTGACAGGTGTTCCGCACTGGAGGTCAGCCCGTCACTGGTTAGATCAGACCATAAGCTAATCACCCTGGATGTCCACACCACAACCCCCAACCAAGGAAACCACAGTGAAAAACTTTTCTATAGCAAACTTCACCTTAAGACAGAGGTGGTAAGTTTCACAGCCCCCACGCTAAAGGATAACAGTGTCCAAGATGCAGGAACCTTTACAAATGCACTCTTTGAGCACCTACAAGGATGCATGATCGTGCCATCACTAGCAAAACCAAGACTCACTCCTCTAAGAGCAGGAAACCAGTTTGGTGGACCCCTGCAGTAAACAAGGCTATACAATAGGAGGAAACTAATTCAGAAAAAAAGCAAATCCCAAGAAGGAAAGAAATCCCTGATCAGTATCAGTAAGAAACTGAGGTCCCTCATGAAATCATCCAAGGCTAACTTCGAAAGAAAAATACCCAAGGATTCAAAAGATAACCACAAAGCCTTCTTTAGCTATGTTAAGAATCTAAGTGGCAACTTGCAGATATGCACTGAACTAGTGCAAAATAGCACAAAATATACTGAACCTACTGGTATTGCCAACATCCTGGCAGATAGATTCAGTGCAAACTTCACCTCCCTCTCACCCCCCAAAAGGGGCCCACAACAATACCAGAAAAATGTAGTGTCCCGGAAATCACACACACAGGTGAAAACAGCCCTTCCAAAAGCACAGCGTCAAAGGGGCCAGATGGTGTCCCAGGATGCATCTTGCACGAACTACAGAACGAACTAACCCCCCACCTTAAACACACTGTTCAACTTCAACCTCTCCACAGGCTACATGCCCATAGAATGGCGCACAGCAATGGTTATTCCGCTCCACAAAGGAGGGGCCATAACTGACCCAAGGTAACTATCACCCCATAAGCCTGACTAGCCTAGTCTGCAAGGCTATGGAGCGCATCATCATGGAACTCATTAACAGACATTGGGAACCTCCAAAAACTTTACCCGACGCAGTTCGGCTGTGTTAAGGGCAGATCCTGCCTACTAAACCTGGTTGACTTCTTTGAGACAGTCACCAAGGCCATAGATGAGGGGAAGGTGGTTCACACAGCCTACCTTGACCTTGCCAAGGCTTTTGACACCATTCCCCACTCGGGAATTATAGAAAAACTCACCGGCCTGAACATCAACCCGTACGTCACGAGATGGTTTGCCAACTAGCTTATAGACAGAACTCACACGGTAAGAATAGCAGGCTCCAGGTCCGACTCTAAACCAGTCACAAGTGGTGTCCCACAAGACTTGGTCCGGGGGAACCCCTACTGTTCGGCATATACTTCTCAGAAGTACAGGCAAACACAGGAGGACTCTGGCTAACCAAGTTCGCCGATGAATGCAAACTTTGAGCCATAATTCTCCGGCTGACATGGACATTCTCCAAAAGGGCCTTACTGAGACGGACACCTGGTGTCAAAGTCATGGTCTCAAGATAAATGCCAAAAAATGCATAGTCATCCCGTTTAGGAAAAACAAAATGCCCATGAATTACCACCTAGGTTGCAGCCCCCTTAATACTGAAGAGGTAATAAGAGATCTGGGGACCCAGGTAGATAGTAATCTCTCCTTTGACAATCATGTTGCCAAAGTAGTTAGGAAATCGTTCTATGTAGCCCATCTAAAAATAGAGGTTATAGTGCCCCTCTACTCGTCACTCAAGACCCATCATAGAGTATAATGCGCCTTTTGGGATGTACCTCACAAGACACTTCCAACAGCTGGAAAGACCACAAAAGTACCTCAACAAGAGGATTACTGGCCTCAAACATATGTCCTATGCAGCCCAAATGCAAAAACTCCGGCTGTACTCAGTGGCATATCGCTTACTCAGAGGTGATCTCTGCCTGACGTACAAAGTCATGTCCACCTCAGAATTGATGGACATGCTCCACCTAAAGAAATCCAAGTCACTGTGAGCCACTCGCTGTAGTGAGTTAAACTTCGCCACAACAATAAATAGAACATGCTGCAGGGATAGATTCCTGTCAGACTCCCCATGCTTTGGAACAAAATTCCTAACTACATTAGGCAGAGCCCCTCACTAACACTCTTCAAGAGAAACCTTGATGAGTGGATGGGTAACAGAAAATACACCCCTGGGATCACTTCATTGGCTGTTCTTGACAGAGGCTCAGTTAATCAATGGGACGGCAAAAGCTGACACTCTGGCTAGGCTTATAAATGCCGTCGGGCAGATAACCTAGTACCTACCCATGAACCTAAGTGATTCCAAATTAGGGAATGTTGAAAGTGCAAGTCTTGGAAAGAAATGCCACCAATAACTTTTTGTTGGAAGGGGGCTGTGAAGGAGTCCCTTTTCCCCCAACTGTAGTTGTCCTTAAGCAGGTTCATATGTCTTATGTTTAGCTTTGATTAAGTTATTCTATTTTCAGGCAGACTGTGAGGTGGTGTTGCCATTCCCTTTGTCCGTGGCAATGTCAATTTTCAAATTCTATCCCAGATTGCATTATTACTTAGGACCACATGGTGGCAGTGTTGACTTTGTTTTGTTCTCTAGTATGGGGATATTTGTAAACTTAAAATGAATAAGCCTGATGTGCCACTGCTGGTAGTCCACCCCCACCCACCCCTGGAGTTTCATTTCTACCACATAGCTATAGTGAATTAAACATATTGCTGGTGAAGTCTGCAGCTTTGTACAGAATACTTGGAAAAATAAGCCAAAAGGCATATCCTTGTTCTTTTCTGCCTTGCTTTTTAAATGTGCATTTTTGGGGACTAAACATGAAGCCTTCTGTCCTCTCTCATGGACGGAGGCTGGGATAAGTGTCCCAGGATGTGAGATTAGAGATGGATGGGAGGACACTTTTCTCTCTAAAGGCACTCCTGAAGGTGCGGAGATAAGCGCTTTCATCATCTCGTGTGTCCTAACCTTGTGGCCTTATGGGCATGTGCAGAAATTTATTATGGCTGAAGTCAAACACTTCTGGTGTCTGCCTGGATGACGACAGTTGTCACGCATGTGCTGCTACCCATAAATCAGAAAAAAATTAATATCTGTTACTGTAGTGGCAACATGAGGGTTGGCAGTTGCAGAGGAGAAAGAAAAAGTACAGCAAAAGGCTTGTATGTGTCGTCATCTCATTTATTTTACATATGTTTACTGGGAAAGTCCGACTGGGCCAGGAGCCCATTTTCAGCAGAGGCCTGGGGAGAAAAGCCCCATTGCAGTACATTAAAGGCGTGTTATGTTGATAGTCAACATCAAGGCAGAATTTTGTATATTACAGTTTTGGATCAGATTAACAAAGTAAATATTCATACACTGGTAATCAAGTTACACAATGCAGCACAATATATCTACTGGAAATGAAATAAAAATAAGGTAGCGATAAAAATGATATACAATAAGCAACATACAGCAGAATATATAGTGATGGTGGTATTGTATTATATGTAAATGTAAATGTTTCATTTACGGTCACTCTGTATATTAGAGTTAAACATAGGGCTAAGTACTTGGGCTAATAAATGAGGAGTGCAGAGTAGGTTAGATTGCAGAGGAGAGGAGGCGGAGTGCAGAATAGTAGAGAATAAGGATTAATGTATCAAATAGTAAGTACTGAGTGAAGGGTCAACCTGGGGTAGTACAAATAGGCATTGAGAGTATTGAGTGAATTAGTTTTAAGTCAATCCGATGTAGCAGTGCCAGAATTCATTTTAGTTATGAGGTGTCATTTTTTTCTAGGCTGTTGCAACATCTCCACTTTTTTCAAACAGTTTACATTTGAGAAAGGAGTATGTTTTTGTTAACTTCTTAAAAAAAGGAACATACATTTGTGAATATTGTACTTGTGGGGTACATTGTTAGCAAGCATATACTTTGTGGAATAATTTTAACACTTTAGGGTAACATACCACGTGCATTAAATACTCTCCATTTTGTGTTCAGGTGGTGGTGTAGGGTTTTGCCTGGACATGTGACTTTTCCTTTGTAGTAGACTAGTACTACACTTCTGTAGGTTAGAACAATTTTGTGCAACCTACAGGGATAACTCTGACAAAAGTACCATCTCCCATCAGCACTTATGTATTTGGAGTGATGTATGGCAACATAATAAATCCAAGATTAACACTTTTCAGGAAGCAAGTGGCCCTGCATATTTTCATGCCACTGCTGAGGGATCAGCTGATCCATTTAGTGGTACCTCTGCATGAGCATTCTAGTAGTTGTTTAGACATGTGGTGGTTCTTTAATACAACATATGTGGCTATTTTCTCGCATTATCCTTAGTGAGATGTGCAATAACATACTTTTCATTTTCTGTGGTTACTTGTGAAACAGACTTGGCTTGAACTGCTGTCATAGTTTTATTTCATGGCATGCTAGTCCAGACAGGTGGTCTTCCATAGGGCAAGTTAATCCAGGGACAGTTTAGTGTAGCGGGATGCTTCTGTCAGAAGACAATGAAATCCTGCATTGTTTTTTTTTTTTTTAAAGGTTAACCATCACCAGGTCCATCCAACCCTGGCTTGCTTTTTAAAGCTAATAGAACTATTTTTGCCGCAGTACCATTTTTTTTTTTGGAAACTCAGTAATCCATGACTCTTTGTGATAGTATACAGACAGCCAGATCTACCTCAGACTGAGATTTGCATTGTATGATAAAATGAGGTCCCAGTTTTCTTAGTTGATAGTAGTTCATATGAATACAACAGATCCGTGGGTACATGTTAAAAGCTGTTTTGGAGTATCCCTGATATCAAGGTCAAAGTACCCCAAGTCTGAATAAGTACCCCATTGGGTCCCCACTGAAAGTTGACCATAGACATCATAGGAAACTTAAGTCATCAAACAGAAATACGGTGTCTGCAATGCTGTCCATCAGCAAGATAGCGTGTCTTTCTGTTAACTACTAATGTTTTAGGAATGCTGACTTGACTCTACCTTTTGCTGTCACCAACTGCTCTGCAAGCCCTGGCCAGAAATATACTTATCCCAGAAAGTTAATATGCCCTTCCTCTGTTTTCCTTACATTCCATTTCCAAAATACACACACACACACACTGTGGACTAGTGTTAACAAAATTTGTGGATTTTTTGTACTGTCTGACCTCTGCAACCACCACTGTGATTGACTTTAGAGGTTTAAATGGCTACTGATCAATAGGAGAGACACGTTTCTTTGTTTTATTTTCAAAATTGTATTGCAGGGCAAGTGTCCGCCCTTTACGTCAAAGGTACAAATAAGGTGGCATATTTGCACCTTAGGGGAGGGTATTGAAGACTGTGTCCCGTCTCAGACCATGCTTTAAAATCTTATTGGGGAAAGAGTCTTCTCTAGAACTGACCCATCCAAGTGGAGTAGTCTCTCACCTGATGTCAAACAGCAAATGACTGCAGCTATTCAAAACAAAACTGAGAGCAGCTTGCAAATGACGCAGCCTATTCTTGCTTTTGAGATTATGGTTAAATTGTAACCTCCCAGTTGCTACCACCCACAGACTCTCTGCTGCATTAGTTAATAGATTAATTTCTTGTCATTTCTAACCTATTGTTAGATTTGTTCATATGCCAAAAATGTGTATTTGTTTTTTTCTGCATTCCATATGCGTCTCTAACTGTAATTTCTATTTATATATATTTACCATGTATATTCCATGTTTAAAATAAATATGGACTTGTTCGGGTCATTGCAAAAAAGGATCTGCCAGAACATCCAACTTATCCAGATAAACAAGTGCTTAATCGCAAGCCTTATGTCTTGATATGACACATTAAATTGCTGTTTCATAAGTGCATATGAAGACTTCCACAGTAGTTATTTGCTGTTCCTCTACTTTAAAACTAGCCGTCCTCTGTTAAAATGCATGTTCAGTTTAAAGCTGTACAGTTTCGGTGTTAGCTGTTCATGATGTGCAGTTCCTGAGAGACCGTATTGCTGTATATTAACATATGCAGTGAATTGCATGCTGGGAAGATACTGAGGAATGGGCATTAGAAAGGATACTAAAAAGTATCTCTTCAGGGAGGGGTTAATGAAGGTTATGCTGTGTGAAAACTTTGCCCAGTGTCCCCCTGTTGTGCTCGGCTAACCAAAATATCTTGTCATGAGAAAGATAGCTAGCTATATAAGTGCAGGTCTTGCCTCTGTAAAGAAACTGTCCATAGTCCAGATTTTCTGATTGCTGTAACAGTTTTCTTTAGTGTTAAACTCCAGGATTGTGTTGGCGGTTCACTTTTTTGTCTCTCCTTTGCTTATAGAAAAAGGAAATGTATTTAAAATTGATAGTCAGTAAATGCAGTCTTGACTACAGCCAGCTTAGTTTTATTTTATCTCAAAAACAGAAAATGTAATTGTATAACCAGCATTTTCATCATGGTTATATATACTGGTAGCTTAAACCATTTTTTGTTAATTTCACCATCAGTATGTTGATCAGCATGGACTCCATCTCTTGGTAAAATCAGTGTATTCTACTGTGTTTTGGTTTCTTCGTTCATTATGTCCTATCCAAAAGTCTCCTAGGTAGAGTTTTGCCATTAATCAGTGAGGTAGGAAAATGCTTGTAGAGGTAAGAGAGAGAGCATTTGAAGGATAGCTGTATGTAAGTATCCCAAATAGAATGGCCATTATCTTAAGTCATTTTATTGCATCCTTTCTTTATTCTGAAGGTTTAGAAGATAGCCGCAGACGGGGTCTGATGCGCTACAGCTATGTATGAAGCATCAGTTACAGGCTTTCATTGTTTAGATTTACAGCCATTACAGCTACCTTTCCTTCCTTATCGGTAAAGATGGCTCTTTTGTTAAATAATTGAGTCCATCTTTGCATGGAAATAATTCCTTGGTTGTTTTGTAACACCATGCAGTTTGTTGTGTCTTTCGGCTTTTTCTGGTTAGGGGTCGCCACAGCGGAACTCCAGTCCGCTAATGATTGGTAGTTGATTTTTACGTGCAGAGTTACCAGCCCTAACGCACAACCTTCACCGAAGGTACGCCCATTCACGCTGTGCTAGTAAAGTTGGTGTACTCTTATTTGGCTGTGCTGTTCATGGTATGCAGTGTCATTTTAACTGTGCAAAAAAGACCTTTTTCCTGTTTGTGTTCAGAAGCCATTTGTTGAAAGAGAAGGTTGTCAATGTGATTTTTTTTTTATTTTACACACACACACACACACACACACACACACACACACACATACATATATATGTAATTCTTCTGCCTCCACTGCTAAGGTTCATCCTTTTTTTTTCAGATGGCTGAACTTAGAGGTGTCCCTCGTGGTTTGTATGACGGCCCTGTCTGTGAGGTTTCACTTACTCCAAAGACAGTGACACCGGCATCATCAGCTAAGACATCTCCTGCAAAACAGCCAGCTCAGCCTGTTAGGAACCTCCACCAGTCTGGATTTAGCTTGTCTGGTAAGTACTTCACCATGCTGTGTTTTCTGATACCATTGGTAGCATTCTTCATAGTAGTGAAGCTAAAAGGTTCCAGGAATATTTGAAAAAATAAGTAAAGCACCTCCCAGTAAGACTGTAGTGTTACTATTGTGTGGTTGTTTGTGTTTGTAACCTTATCACAGTCATTATGTGTACTGATTCTGTTTAACACTTTGCCATGGTTTAAGCACTTGTTGTGGGTTTTTCGGAGGTAAATTTATTGGACCTTTTGTAGATGTTTAAATTGTTAATCCATGTAAACCCCTGTTTATACTAGCAGTTACATTTTTTCATTGATAATCACTTTCACTCAGATTAGTCCCAGTGGCCTTAGTTCTTTAAACTAGTCTGTTATATTAGATACTGATATAACCCAAACAGTGTTACCTACTTCGGTAATCCAGCCCTTCCTCTGCCGAGTCCCTGATGTACTCTGATATTTTACAGACACGATTGCAGAAGTTTTCAGAAACCAAGATCCGATGGGCTCTTCATCTCACAGACCAATCTTAGATGGCTGCTTTTTATGTCTGTGTTTAGTGCTGTGCTCCATTGTTAGATGTTGAGATCATGGTATCCCATCGGAATTTTGATTCTGGACAAGTCAAGTCCTAAAAGACTAAAAAGTTAAGCATGATTCTTCAAATGTAACAGGAAGTGCAAATTCATTATTACACATTAAAGCATTTTTTCTGAAACTGCGAGCCCCCTGCACCCGCTAATGTGTGGAGAGTTGCGCCCCATCACTCTTGCTTACATGTATTGAGAAACTCCACAATCTCTTACCTTGGAGGGGGGGGTTCTAGATACAGCAGTTGAAGACTTTTGTCCCAGTCACAGTTTATCCCTGTTTGGGGACTGTCACAAACGTGTCTCAAACATACAAGAACTGACACCACTTATCATTCTTATTTGAAGACTTTCTCCCTCCTTTGGCTCTCTGTAGCCCTCCTGGTGACTGTCATCTGTTAGTTATAGTTCAGGCTTAATCCACCATCCGACAGCACCTAAGGTAATACAACTAAAAATTTCATGATAACTTTAAATAATTTGAAGAAGGATGAAGTACGAAATAGTCTAGAAGAAAGCACTTCCGTGCTATAATGCATCTATGCCATAAAGACCACTTTTTGAGGAGGTCAAAGTGTAAAATCGATCTAGAAGAAAGTTTTTGAATGTGTTTAGAAAGATTATATGCTGCTGATGTGGAAGTACTCGGTCAAATGCAGAAAGTAATGCGCCAGACATAAACATTTAACACTAATGTACAGCTGGGAAGTATTATAGGGTTTTAAGTTTGAAACTGGATTTAACTACAAAACCAAAATTGGTGTTTAGGTAAATGATAATAAAACAAAGGGAAGTCGCACCTGGAACAGGAACAGCAAAAATGAATAAATTAAATGTGTAGAGCCTGTTTTTTAAACATTTTTTTACTAATGCTATTCTGTAAACCTACAGTGCAAGAACATTCATTTATTTCATAAACTAGGTGCTACATATTTTGAACTGAGCACAAATGCCACCCCCACCCCCACCCCCCCCCACACACACACACACACAGACAAATGTTTGCATGCAGGTTGTATAAAATAGGTCCATGCCAACTTAATGAAAGTAATGTTATTGAAATAAAACTTTGAAATGTCAAAATGCTGAAATGTTGAAATCAGAATAGCCACTTCCCTACATGTGTAGAGAGCAGGATTTCCTCTCCCAGAACTCACGTTAGCACTCGCTTGCGAGTTTCTCTAACGCAGTGATGCATATTACTTATGTAATGCATATATATGTTCGTAGTAGGAGTTCAGCATTGTGACGTTTTAACAGTTGGATACATTGGGATTTTGTATAAGATTAATGTTACATCAACATCTGTGTGTGTGTATGTGTGTGTTGACAACAAAAATCAAATCAGTTTGTCAAATGCGTATGTTGATGCAGTACTATACATGCACCGAGAAACAAAATATGAATAACTGAACCACCCCCATACCTCCTGCTAATTATAAGAACTAACTCTGACATTGCACAAAATGGAGGAAAGTGGATATTCCTAAACCCCGAGAATTGTATGATCTTGCACACCTGTCCAAAAGTGGACAGCTAAACTGATGTTGACCAAAGCATTGCTTCTGTTCGGAGGGGGGCTTTATTTTTTATGATGGTTCTTTAAAAGGTTTTAGCTTTTTTTGGTCTGGCCCTTCTGTTAGGATCTGTTTTTCAAGAGTATCCTAATAGAAACCCAAAGCCGCAAACATCTCCTGTTTAAGGTATGCCCGACTGTTGAGTGGAGGTCTTGACATTGTCCCAGTATATGCAGGATTGTATGTGTGTCTGTCTGCAGAAGCTAAGTATTTTACAGGATAAGGTTTGTGTTGCTGTTGGGGATACGGAAATCTGGTTTGCCCCGCTATGCTTGCTGCAGTAATCATTATCAAGGCTACCAGTGGAAGGAAGGTTGTGTTTGTATTTGTTTTGTTTATGCAGTGTCAAAGTAGACTTTTGAAGTTGGACCTGCAGTTAGCATTGATGCATGAGATGCCACTTACTACTAGGCTTGTTGAGTTTGTACTGGTTTTATCGAATGTGGGTCCCTATAGTTGTTTGTGAGGAAGAGTAATATGGAACACAGTGAATTCCTTCCCAGTTTTTGTACGATTGTTTTTGCACGACTGGTCTATTTTATCAGTTTTGGATGCTGGTATCTTGTATATTTTACGGTGTAGTGATAAACTTGGAAGGAGAAAATGACACTAGGACATATCCAAGGAGTGATTTAGAGGGGAGTTCTGTTGAGGGATTGGCTAAGCACCAATTTAATACTTTTCTTCATGAAAACAGAAAACAAGTGGCATTTAGAAGAGCATCATCACCTTTATAAATAACATGTTTTGCTGTTTAGATGGGGGGGGGGGTTATAGCTTGCAAGGAAGTGGTATTGGATTTTGACTGTCATGATTTGAACATGGAGTAGCTCAAGTGCATTGCTTTTTTTGACCAGTGTTGAGGTATATTTATTTTTGATGCAAGTAGACACCTTCACCTTTAGTCCTGTCTGTGTAGTAGCTGGTCTAAATGTGTGGAAGGCATTATAACCTTGCACTGTGTCAGTATGCACTCTGCAGCTTTAAACCATGTCTCAGTGACCGCACAGACATCAGCATTCTCTAGGGTGAAGAGAGTCTAGGGAGTGGAGTTTGCTAGCAGTAAGTAGTAATATCTTCAGATTTTCTTGGTTTTGATTTGCTGTGTCGGAAGTACTTTGTTTGGCTTTGCCTAAAAGAGGCACTATGGGGCAAGACAATGTTTTGGCTAATAAGTGAAAGCCGGGGGGGGGGGGTGTAGATCATCCCTTGCAAAGCAGTGTAGATTGTTGACCATCTCCTTCCATGCTGACAAATATCGTACCCCCATAGAATGACACCAGAAACTAAGCTAATTATTAAAGTCAGTCATCTTTTGTTTGTGTTGTGGTGTCATCCTTGGAGAAGGTAGTCATTCTCAATGCTAGGCTCATACCAACCTGGGACACGCATTCTGAGAGCTCCAGGAGGTCTTCCTTCATATAACCTAGGGAGTTACGTCTTGGGTCATTTACAGCCACACAGACTATGACTGGGTCTTACTGGTACTTGCGGTCCAGTGACCCAAGTTCTTGCATAATGTGGTTGACCCTATCCCCTGATGAGCAACTAACCATGACTTTCTCCTTGCTCAGACTAGTTAGAGGGACATCAGTGTGTTTCATGATGGAGTCTACAATGACCAGAATGTCAGATTGTGTGGTGGCTTGCCTTATGGACTTAAAAATATATACGCTCCGTGAGGTGTGGCTGTATGTCTTGATGTAGGTGTTGTTTTGAAGAGGGCATTCAAAGCTGTTGAGGCTGTTTGTTGTGTATTTCATCTAGGAGGTTTTTGGGGTTTATGAAGGTAAAGTGCCTCATGCATATGTAGTTCATTGTCTGCTTTGAATTGTGTGTGACTGGTGCAGCGTGTGCACTACTGACAACCTTATTAACATTAGGAGAACTTTTATGTGAGAGCTTTGCCTCCAGTGACATTGTGTAAATACATTTCTCTTATACCATATCAGTTTGTGAATTAGCTGGTTTAGTAAACATTGAGGCAGTTGCTACATTGTACGTAGTACTAATTTATTAGACACCGTTAAGGATGAAGTAGTTGAAGATGGGGATATTTAGAGCATATTTCTCCAGTTATGTAAATAAAGGTAACAGTAATATTTGTAATTATAAAAATGTACATTACATAACTACTTATAATGTGTATACAAGACATGTAAGAGAGATAATTCAAAATAATTGGAGAATTTTACAAGCACTACCAGATATGAGAGCATATATTGGTGCTAAACCATTATTTACTTATAAGATTTGTTCCATTCTTAAAACTTGGTTGTGTTATAAAGACATGAAGTCTTCAGTTTCCTCTGTTGTAGTAAGCAAGAGACTTTCCCATGTTGTAATTGCTCTTGTTGTGATTATATTTGTACAGAAAGTTTTGTACGTAGTCAGACACATGGAGAATATTTTATTAAATGCCTTGTGACTTGTGCATTTAATATTGTCTACCTTGCAACCTGTGAAATGTGCAGCCTTTTATGTAGGTAAATCTCATAGAAAGTAAAGAGCGTATTATTGAAAATAGATTTGATATTCATAGATCTATACAAACTAATACTCTAGCTAAACACTATACGGAAAGTGGAAATGAACACATTTGTATTTTGAGGGTTATTGAAGTCCGTTATAATAAATATAGAGGAGGTGATCTGGATAATAAACTTGAAATGTCTGAATATAAATGGATCCTTATGCTCCAAGCAGATAAAAAAAATGAAATAAATGGAAATGTTAGTTTGAAATCTGTGCTTAACCATAAACAAATGTACTTAAGATAAGTTCTATATGTTTTATTAGCTGTAACTGTATGGAAGTTAATTGTGCCTTGATTGTGTTTTTAATTTAATTGCTGGGCTGTATTAATTATGCTAATTGAATGTATTATGTAAATGGAGTTTATTCATTTTAAAAGTTTTTACCACTGAAGAAGGATTTTATCTGAAAGCGCTGCGTTTTGAGCTCCGTTATTAAATGGATTTGTACAGCGTTTGCAGAACTAGTTTTTATTTCTTAATTTCCACATTGCCTCAGGATGCCTATATCCACCAAGCTGTTAGTGGAGATGGTGGGAAAGTTCATATCCATTGCAACAGACCATTTTTATTGATGGAGTGAGAATATAAAGCAATGTCAGGAGTATACAGTTTGCATCTCTGGGGGCAGTGCTCGTCGCTGCAAACTAGTCCTGTGTGCAACTAGGTATTGGTGAAATTTCTGTTGTGCTTTTAGAGGAAAAATGTCACTCAAGGCGTCCATGTACAATTCCCCCTTTGTTATGTACTTAAACAGGCATCTCCAACAATAGGAATGTCTACAGAGGTTCTTCACTAAAAGAATATAGGGTATAAGTAAAATGTCCTATGCAGACCACCTCAAGGCCATATCCCTGTATTCTGTCTCCTACAGGCTGTTGAGGGGAGATCTATGCCTGGCATATATAGGGCATTGTCCACTCTGGACCTCCTGCATATCATCAAAATAAACAGCACCAGAATTACCTGTTCTAACGACTTAAACCTCGCCTGTGATATAAATAGGACTTGCTGGAGAGACTGATATGGATGCCAGAGACTAACCCCATCTCTGGAACATGTGAAGCAGAGTTCCTCCCTAACCGAATTAAAGTATAACTTGGGACATTTGGATAGGGAACAGAAAAAGGCCCTTGTGGTAGTCAGACCCCACTCTGATGGACTTTCTGCATATCCACAAAAGAAACAGCACCAGAATTACCCGTTCTAAAGACTTAAGTAAGTCTTACCTGTGATATAAGTAGGACCTGCTGAAGAGGGCAGGTATGCATGAGATTAACCCATCTGTGGAACAGGCTCCCTATCCATGTGAAGCAGAGTTCCTCCCTAAACCAATTCAATTGTAACTTGAACAATTGGATGGGGAACATGAAATCCATCCCTGACTTGTCACCTACATCTCTAGTGGACACAGGCAACCTGTAAATAGTTTATCTCCCAGGCCCCTGCTTGTAAATATTTCATCCCTAAAGCCCCTGCTTAAACTTATGAAGGATACCAGAACTTGTCAGATTTAAGATGTATGGCTAGTCTTAAAAAGGCCTTTGTGGTTGTTACCATAGTCAACACCTATGAACTTATGTAAGGTGACTGCACTGTGATACATCTAAACTCTTGCATAACCAGTGACTGACAGATAACCCAAGCTAAGTAGGAGCCCCAAATTGGCATATATCAGGCTCACTGCCACTTACATATGCATACACCCACTGGAGAGACTCTTGATGGTCTGCATTGCTGCCATGGGTTCAGGTCTGTCTGTGACCTGGGTACAGGCAATATTCAGTGGACTGGCAGGTCAGACATTGAACCAGGTATAGATATTTGCTGCCCCACTACTATGGAGTTCTTGATTGTGCTGCATGGCCTGTAGACAATGTGTAACACCACCGTGGCCAGCAGGATGACATACAACACCTGCACAGTAACATGTAGTATAAAGACAGGGAGACAGTGCTGTTAAGGTCACTGGTGGCTAACCTGGTTTTCACTGAGGTGCCTGTGAGGCAGGTAATGATCCAGTCTGCCTTTGTAGGCTTCCCATGACTGTGGAGTGGTCCGGGTGCAAAGTAGCCAGCTATACAGGCAAGACATACCCAGATGAAACGGACCATTCCTGAGAGTGCATCACTGCTGTGGACACAGAGGACACCAAACCTGGTTCTGGCTTTCTCACGTAAATGGTTGCTGCTGCTCTTTAGGGTCCATTCCTGGGACAACTCACCAGGCTGTCATGTCACAGGGACAGGCTCAGTAAACCATCACTAACAAGTTCCAAATTGCTGTAGTGACAGATACTACAAATATTTTTGTAAGCTGTATACCAGCAGTTCCTGGTGTTGAGAGTAAGTGAATGTTTGGCATAGTGAGATTCCTTTTTATTTATGAATATCTGTCTGAAGGCATCATTTGTATATTTACTCTCTTTTTTTAAATTTATGTATGGGTGATCATTTAGGATTTAGGATTATAGGATCAGATGAAATACAGGGCAAATTAGGCTAGTGACCATTGACAGTCACCACCCTTAAACCTTACCTCCTTTTCAGGGAGGGCTAGGCCAGTGAATCCATGGGTGAATTGTTCCCATCCCATCCAGTCTTCCAGATGCTGTTTTGAAGTCTGCAGTCTTTTTAGTTAAGAACATTTGGGGTCTTTCCATTTGTTTGATATTTGTAGTGAGATGTCCCATATCATTCCATGTCATTTGCATAAGCTACATACCATGCTGTTTTTTACCCTAACAATGTCGCACGTTGCCATTTTCCGTGCTGGTTGCTGCAGCAGTGTGTGCTATTTGTGAATACCTGCTATGAATTCTCACCTCTCAGATTACTCTGATTTGAGTTTTGTTATAGGTTTGCTAATGTCTTTATTTAGGAAATTATTTTTTTGTCCAGAAAGAGTAAAAAAAGACCATTATCTTACTTCCCTGCTGATGTAAGGAATGATAAATATACAAAAACAAGATTAAAAATCTCAAGTACATGTTGAGCAGAATGAGAGTAATCCACACCCATCAGACAACGGTCTCTAAGCAAGTTTATAACTTGAACTGAAGTTTTGTGAGCTCCAAGTTTATAACCAATGACATGCCATTGTCAGCTCCTGCCTCAAACCTAAGTAGAAAAGCATTTCCAGCAGTTTTGCCTTTAGTCAATCCTGTTTTGGAACATGTTTTCCAAAAAACGTAGTAAGGATTGCTTCTTGTATAAAAATAAATCCTCTTGTCTTCAGTAAAGTTGTTTGAATACCTGTTAGAGAGTTCAGATTTTGGAAACACATGATAGTGTGAAAATTCTGTATCACCCTGAAGACCACTTTAAGGCATAGTGAAAGTGAAACTCAACCACACATGTTAGTGCATTACTGGTTTTCCTTCATCCAGGTGGGGGTTGTCCAGTTCTTAGTTTGTTAGAATCTTTCAATTTGTAGTTCCTTTTGATCTTTTTCTAGCTCCCAAAGATTATCCTAGGCCATAACAGCCATCATATTGAGGTGTTGTCGTAAAATCTTTAGATTGTTTTAATACATGGCCATTCAGAGAACTGCCTAATGCAGTTGAATGTCCCCCATCTTCAGGTTCCTTGGTCTAAAATCAGTTACCGTGAGACCGATTCCATGACTCTCCTAAAATTTTTTAGGGTTAGTACTAGGTGCAATCTCAGTGAGATTTTTCTGTCCATTTCATAATTCGAGATGTGCTCTTTTCTGGCTTGTAATAGGGAAGGCTGTCTTTATTATGAGGTTCTGTGTCCCTTCTGTGTCACATGTCTACACATTAAAGGTTTCAACTGAGAAAGATTTAGCTTTACCTGAGAAATCCACGCAAGTCCACTCTGGAAAAGAAAGAAAAATTGAACATGGATGGCCCTTTTCAGTAATTCTACAAATGAGGGTTATCCTTTTTCTTTCCAGTTTTTATTTTCTGTCTGTAACTGTACTTTTGGGGGCATGGTTGCCCTTCACTAGTACATGTGATGTCACACTCAGTGTTTCAGTTTTCAGACCAGATTCCTGCAATTGAGGCATTTGTCAAATTAGGCAGCTGGTTGATTTCCATCAGCAAAACATTTTGTTTAATAGTGTGTTATGTTTTTTTGTGAATTTTTATAATTGCAAGTCCGTTAAATCTTGAGTAAATTTCCTGGCTTGAAAGCCATTTAATTTTAACTGAAAGCAGTTGGATACAGTAAGCCTATCTAGTGTGACCAACAAGTACATTTCATATTCTGTCTCCTCCATCTCAGCACCCCCCCCCCCCGCCCCCAAATCATGCTTTTTAACTGTCCAGATTTTTTGACTTGTATTTTTGGCATGTTCCTTCTAAAAATTTGTGGTGTCTGGCAAATCATTGAGGATTTGAGTTTGACTTCATATCCTTCAGAAAAATGCATGCTAACACAAATGTTAGTCTAACAACTTTCTAAGATTATAAGAGCAGTATTTAAATTCCGTCCCTATTTTTGGGCCTTTGTCTCCCCATTATTTTAGGCTTTGTCCAGATTTCTTGTGCTAGGAGATTGAGAGGTATGCCCCTCATCTGTCCCAAACTGTTTTGAATATTTCTGTGGAACCTCTCCATCTGTAGCACATTCTGTGGGTACACAGCCTTTTCCTTGAAGTACTTTTAGAAATCCATAAAGCATTCAACCCTCATGTCCTGCTACTGGCAGTGCATTTGAATGTGTGGTTTACACTAGCTGCTGTTTCTGTTCGAAAACCAGGCCAGAGCAGCTTCTATGTAAAAGATAATGGGATTAGGACTCCGGAAGTTTGCTGACGTTTTGTTGAGACCTGATTCATTCTAGTTCTGTCCTTTCATCCTTTCAGACCCCAGGCTTAAAGCTAAGCATATTCCGCACCCGGCAGTTAAAAAAAGAATTTGTGACCGAGGTTCAGTTTGATAAGAGAATATTGTAAGGGTTCAAACTGATGGCTATCATTGTGAAATAATCCTACTGAAACTGCCAGATGTCCTGACTGAAATCACCGTTGCAGTATTCCAAACAAATGGGTTATCACCATTTATACCCAGTTGGGGTACCAAAGATTAACCTTCTCTAGGTTGTAGATCTGTGTCACCTCAGCTCAGAAGTGTAGGGTTATGCAGGTGGATGTATGAATGTAGGTCCTGGAAGTATCTTGCTGCCAGCCCAAGTGCAGGTAACGTATCTGGCTAATAGTAATTGGGTCATCAGTACCATAGCCTCTTGAAAGCAGGTAAGTGGCCCACTGGCGAACCTTCATGTTACTTACCTAATTTGTTATGTTATATCTGAATTACATGCTAGCTAGGAGGAGTAACTGAATGTGGTAGGCAAATACCATACAAAGTGTCTTTTCTAGCTAGGTGTAGAACACTCTTACAAGGCCCGTTTTATACCCCATTCCTTGTGCCAAAGGCTGCAATCCTTTGTTCAACTTTCTCTTTGACCCAATGTCTGAAGAGTTTGCCCACTCCATGATGGTGGATTCCACTTCTCCAGATATACATCCACCCCTCACGGAGAAAAATTCAAAAGGCCCAGGCCAGATACTCGGTCTACTCTTTTTTATTGTGATGCACCCGCTGAGGTCACAGAACCCTCTAATGCCATCTACTGAGACCCTACTGGAGGCTAGTATGATGTTGGAGGGCCTTACAATTGAGGAATCTACTCCCACAGACAAAGATGAACTGCAGATCATTTCAGATGGCCTGGAAGGCATCCCACAGATTCTAGTTACGTACAAGGTCCCTGCTAAATTAATCAAGGAACGCCAGGGATCTTAAGCACCCTGCTTGGTTTAGGTGGATGTCACATGAAAGAAGAAACTGCAAAAAAGACTAAGAGGTTTCTTCTGCTCCTTCATTTAGGGAGAAGGAATGGATGGACTTTCCTCAAGGTCTTCTCAAGCCCGTTATAGCCCTGAAAACCACCTTCGTTTTTAACCACACCCCAAACAGTTACTGTGGACTCCTCACCTTTGATGAAGATGCCACAAAGTCTAATCATTCTGTGTCATAGTCCTCTCAAATACATGCCCCTGGCCAAATCCCTTCTGATGAAGACTCTGCCCCCCCCCAAAATTTCCTGCTGAAGAAGCTACATTTGGAGAGATGATATGAGTGGAACTCTAGATAGATTACAGAGGTCCATAAAAGATGATACAACCTTGTGAAAATGGGCAATCCAACCCTTTCAGCTTTCTCTCCACTTCGGAATTCTTTCCAGTCTTCCTGCACTACCTCTGATTCACAGCCTCCTACCCCTAAAAGACCAGACAGGTTTTATAGGTTTCCTGATGAACTTAAGCTCTTGTACAAGAATCCTGTGGCAGACTCCTCAGCAGTATCGCTCTCCTATGATAAACCTTCAAAACTTCTTCCCAACGCCACTGCCCTCTCTCCAGGCAAGGACAGTAGGGCTTACAGATAGGTGGGTAACAAAGATTTATACCTCCTCTACTTGGCATGCATGGGGAATAATTATCAAACCCAGATGACCAAGCACCCGTTATGCAAATTTATTCCGTAAACATGGCAAGGGTGGATTCACAGGGCTCAGATTCTGAACAATAAATGTCCTTAATCAAGCTACTCGGGTAGCCAGACACATTGTAAAATGTAGTTATGATACTGTAGAGGCCTGTTATAGAGCAGCTGGTGGTAGCTCAGTCATTCGCAGGTATGCATGATTGCACAATCATCCCATGCTAAGAGACTTCAAACTTGGGTCCTTGTCTAAAGGAGAACCAGTTAGTCCACAAGCTGCCAATTTATTTAAAGCCCCAGAAGAGGAAGGCAAAACAATGAAAGACTGTAGACAGATTCCGTTAACCTGTGGGCCTAGATACCAGAGGAATTACCCTGCCAAGCCTACTGCTTTTGTTAGAAGGGATGCCAGATCTATTCAAAAGTACAAGAAGCCTCCCAGAAAGAGATTCCCAGAGAAACCACATGGGACTCCCACAACTCAGAGCCCCTCTCTTCAGGGAAAAATCTCTGGCTGTCTACAAATCAACAGCCCCCAACCCCTCTGTCCTGCTCTGCCCCCTCCTAAAGACTTAAGCTGGGAAAATATCACTACGGACCACTGGGTGCTCTCCATTATTTATTATAATTAAAACAGAAAAAAATGATCTGCTATGGCCTGGAAAGAACTTGCCCCTCTGAATGGCGTTACCCCCATCTCACTACAACAAACTCCATCGTCTATCACCTGTACTTCAAGAACTGTAGACAAGACTCTGTAGAACCAGTGCCTATAGAATTTCTAGGAAGAGGTTTTCACTCCAGACTGTTCCTAGTTCCAAAAAAGGAAGGGTATTGGAGACCCATACTGGATCTCTGCGAAATACCTTCTTAAAAATGGCAACCTTAAATGCTCTCACTGCGGACTTTTATACTTATTCAGGCATACCTAGTATTTCTGGATCAAAGGATGCATACCTCCGTATACAGATTCACCCCTCTTTCTGGAGATTCCTCAGGGTTTTGTACTGGCAGATTTCCATTTCAGTTTACTGCTTTGCCTCTTGGGCATCCACAACCCCAAGAGTTTTCACAAAGTTTGTAGCATCAGTGATGTATCATTCTGTCAAACTCTGAAAATTCGGATATTTCCATAATTAGTGGATCTGCTGCCTTACCACATAATCCTGCAACATCATCTCAAGTTCACCCTCAACCTCCTCCTGCAGTTGGGGTTCACTGTACAGTACAAAAAAAATCTCCTTCCAGTCCACCCAGGACCTACTGTTTCTGGGCTGCAGATTAGCTGTCAGAAAGATTCAGACTTGCTTGCCTCAGAAAAAATGCAGAGGTCTTGCAGCTTATTTTCACAGCCTTTCCTCTGTTAACTTATGCTGGGCTAGGGAAATCCTAAGAACCTGGGATTAATGTCGGCTACTATCCCCGATGCTCCCACAAGCCCAGACTGCATATGACAAAAATTCATGATACCTGAAAATAGTCTGGTCTCAACACTCCCATCCTGTAGTCTTTTGATTCCCCTTATACCTTGCCTCAAGAAGGAGCTATCAGGGTGGGTGAGGGTCAACCTACAACTCCCCTTTTCCCAGTTCAGGAGTTGCACATAGATGCCTTGGGTAAGGCCTGGGGGACCTTGACAGGCACCTGCAGAATCCAGAGCAGATGACAGCCAAAATTCCAAGGAGAACACTTCATTCCTGAAAGGGATGAGGACCCTTCAAGATTTCCAGGTCTTCTCGTGTATCTGGAAGACAGGTCCTCTTCAACTATTCAGACAACTTGACAGATGTGGTACATAAGCCAGGAGGCACCAGATCATACCAACTGTGCAGTCATATATATCCCATTACAGGACAATGTGTTGGCAAAGGTATTAAGCAAGGCCTTGGAGGACCCACCTCATAATGGACCCTGAACAGACAAGTCTTCTTGGACAGCCTTCACTGTTTGGTGACTCCAGGTAAATCTTTGCCTCAGAGAGCAGCAAACAACTCCCCCTCTTGCACTGGAAACCATTGCCCCTGTACTTGGAGGACAGGGAAGTTCTGCTGTGCCTCCCTCCCCATTACCTCTCATTCCAAAAGTTCTGGTAAAGATCCAAAAAGTAAAACCAAAATTGATTGTCACTCCTTTTTCTTAAGGACATCATTGGGTTTCTCCTCTTTTTCATCTAGCCAAGGGAAAGCAGTATAAACTACCACACAAGGCAGATCTTGTCACTCAGAAGAAAGGATCATAGGGTTCTAAATCTTTTGAGGCACCAGTTTTCAGCAGATGTAATTAAAGTTCTCAAAGAAGCAAGGATACCTAAAGCTTGAAAATCCTACCTAGACAAGTGGAAACTATTTTCTTTCTGGTGCATAGGAGTAATGAGGACCCCAGCAAATCATTGGTACCTACCTTCCTAAAATACCCAATGTGAGCTCATAAATGCAGGTCTGGCCTACTCCTCCATCAAAGCCCCCCTGTCGACCTTCTCTACATGTCTGCCCCTCAGCTCTACTGTTATGCCTGGACCTGAGGTCAAACAATTCCTTAAAGGAGTTCTGCATCTTCGACCACAAAGGAAGCCTGTACCCCCTCATAAGGGATCTCAACTTTGTTATGGAAAAGCTCACTTTGCCTCTCTTTGAACCAGCAAACTTAAATCTCATTATACATATGGAAAATTATTCTGCTTCTGGCTCTCAATTGAACTAGGAGAGTCTGAGCTGCAGGCACTCGTGGCCATTCTTTTATTTTTCACAAGGAACAGGGTTGACTCTGAGAGCTAACCCTCTCCTTCCTACCAAATGTAAAACAAACTGTCTTTCCAACTGGGCCAATAAAGCTACATGCTTTATTCTATACCCCACTGAAAGACACTTGCATGTTTTAGATGTTCACAGATATTTGAACACGACAAAAATCTATTTGCAAGTGTGATCAGCTATTTGTTTCATACACAGACTCAAACCTGGGCCAGTCAATATCTAAGCAAGCCATTGCAAGCTGTATCTTGTTACTCTCTGCATGGCAAAGCCTTGCCCTCAAGCTCAGTCTACCCGGGCAGTGGTATTCTCCACAGCTTTTTGTAAAGGAGTGGGTGTCAGGATCATTTTAGAAGTTGCCACCTGGTCTTCTGTGCACACTTTCATTAAATACTACAAGATTAATGCCTTTTCGAAGTCCAGCGCTGTCTTTGCTAGGTCAGTCCTATGTGGACTCTTGCTCTGTTCCTGTATCAACTAGGCAACCACCTTTGTTCCTTCAGCTTTGGGAATCGCCCATTTGTTTGGAATGGTGCAACAGTGATTTCAGTCAGCACATACTGTTCACTGTTTATATATTCTTTCTTACCCTCCTTCCCCTCGGAGAGGGGATGGCGACCTCCTTCCCCTCGGAGAGGGGATGGCGACCTCCTTCCCCTCGGAGAGGGGATGGCGACCTCCTTCCCCTCGGAGAGGGGATGGCGACCTCCTTCCTCGGAGAGGATGGCGACCTCCTTCCCTCGGAGGGGATGGCGACCTCCTTCCCCTCGGAGAGGGGATGGCGACCTCCTTCCCCTCGGAGAGGGGATGGCGACCTCCTTCCCCTCGGAGAGGGGATGGCGACCTCCTTCCCCTCGGAGAGGGGATGGCGACCTCCTTCCCTCGGAGAGGATGGCGACCTCCTTCCTCGGAGAGGATGGCGACCTCCTTCCCTCGGAGAGGATGGCGACCTCCTTCCCTCAGAGAGGATGGCGACCTCCTTCCCTCAGAGAGGGATGGCGACCTCCTTCCCTCAGAGAGGGATGGCGACCTCCTTCCCTCAGAGAGGGATGGCGACCTCCTTCCTCAGAGAGGGGATGGCGACCTCCTTCCCCTCAGAGAGGGGATGGCGACCTCCTTCCCCTCAGAGAGGGGATGGCGACCTCCTTCCCCTCAGAGAGGGGATGGCGACCTCCTTCCCCTCAGAGAGGGGATGGCGACCTCCTTCCCTCAGAGAGGATGGCGACCTCCTTCCCTCAGAGAGGGATGGCGACCTCCTTCCCCTCAGAGAGGGATGGCGACCTCCTTCCCTCAGAGAGGGATGGCGACCTCCTTCCCTCAGAGAGGGATGGCGACCTCCTTCCCTCAGAGAGGGATGGCGACCTCCTTCCCCTCAGAGAGGGATGGCGACCTCCTTCCCTCAGAGAGGATGGCGACCTCCTTCCCTCAGAGAGGATGGCGACCTCCTTCCCTCAGAGGGGATGGCGACCTCCTTCCCCTCGGAGAGGGGATGGCGACCTCCTTCCCCTCGGAGAGGGGATGGCGACCTCCTTCCCCTCGGAGAGGGGATGGCGACCTCCTTCCCTCCGGAGGGGATGGCGACCTCCTTCCCCTCAGAGAGGGGATGGCGACCTCCTTCCCCTCAGAGAGGGGATGGCGACCTCCTTCCCCTCAGAGAGGGGATGGCGACCTCCTTCCCCTCAGAGAGGGGATGGCGACCTCCTTCCCCTCAGAGAGGGGATGGCGACCAACTCGGTCTCTTTCTCTCTCTACCCTATAGACAAAACCCTGAGACCAAGGGGACTTCTTACCACTTCATGCCTGGCCCTCCTAGTGGACCAGTCATTATCTCAGGGATTTTCAGACTGCTGGCTTGGAGATAGTCTGATAATCTACATTCATATGTTTGCCAGTATTACCCATTGCTTACAAGCTGCGGTCAGCCATCAGATGTATGACCTAGGGAAGGTTAAGCTTTGGTACCCTGTCTGGACATCAGCTGTAATGACCCATTTGTTTGGAGTACTGCAACAATTATCTGTAGGACATCTATTGTTATGGTAAGATGTTCTTAGTGTTTCACTGTTGCAGTCATTATATTTGGGTTATCCATGCCAGGGTAGCCCTCGGCAGGCCCGAATACCAGAGACTTTGTATTTCTGCGTCAGTTGCTGTCACTTCAGGACTGACGTCAGGTCATTAGTAGTATAAAGTAAGCCAGCCAACGCCATTACATCAGTCTTTCTTGCCATGGAGCCCGAAGCAAAAGCAGTTCGCACAAGTGCCGGTCGGCCTCTACCTGAGTTTGTCTACCGAATTGAAGTTGAAGTCTTCTAAAGCAAAGTATCCCATTGGGGATCCTTTTTACTTGCACTAACCGATGTCAGAAAAAGTTAGTCTCTCCTGTGGAAAGCAAATACCACACCGAGACTTTCATTTTTACTGCGTCACTTGTTTAGGCCCAGACCACGACATCCCCCATTGTCGCTTCTGTGCTCTGTTCAATGCCAGAACTGTCCGTCGTCTGGCCCTTATTGTAGCCAGATATTTTCGCTTACAGTCCTCTAATTCCGATATGGCTTCAGTAAGCCATCCGTCAGCAGATCTTCCAAAAAAACAAAGATAAAGACAGAGACAGACCGCACAGGTCGAAACCTACCGATGACTCTTCCGTTAAGCTAGTCATTAGTTCTCCAGTCCTCAGTGAGGCGCTTTCACAGCCCCTAATGCCCGCTTCTGTGGATTTGCAGGCCACTACAGAGACCCTTTCGGAGTCTAGGATGCCGCAAAACTCTTCTTTGACTAAGGATCCTGCGGTTGTCTCTACCTTGGATAGGTCCGGACTTGCTGAGCAGGCACCAGCTTCCGAGGAAGTCCATTGCACTACCGATTCTTGACACAAACTGAAGTCTTCTTTCACGACTACCCTTCTTTCAAAAACTACCCAAGTTTCTAAAGCCCAGGGTATGAACTACACCCAAGAAACCGACCCACTTTCAGGCACCTGCTTCCTTGCCTCAGTCTCACATGCTTAAAATGGCAGAAGACCTTATCAATGCTGATTTAAGGGAAGCCAAGCTACCCCCCCCCCCCTCCAAAAGGAAAATAGATCTGTCCCCTGTAGTTTTGTCTGAACAGGGAAAGGTGACTCTGATGCATCTGAATATGAAGACATGGAACCCCTCTTTACTTATAAGGATTCTGATGCAGAGGATTCTATTCCATCAGCCTCTCCCCAGAGGATTTTTCCTTTGGAGAAACCCTGCATACCTTGAGGGAGCATTTCCAATGGGAGAGTCGAGACTACCCTCAGTTTAAAGAGACTCAGGAAATTCCTAGATCTTCTACAGCACAGACCCTTTGCCACCCCCACCCCAGTCCTGGATGTTGTGGAGGATGTTACCGACACCCTCCCTCCTGCAACCAGAAAACCAGACGGGTACTATAGAGTCCCCGACTCTCACAAATTTCTTTTTAAAAATCCTACTGCTGACCCTGAGGTAATTTCTCAAGTGCCTAAAGTGATTAAAGCAACCTCTGCTAAGAATCCCACCACTTCAGATAGGGATTCCCAACCACTAGAGAGATGGGGTAAAACAGTATACACTTCAGTTGCTCTTGCTATCAGGGCACTATATTGTCAGTTCCATATGTTGAAATTTCAGCAACATACCCTGGAACTCCTTAAACAAAACAGGTCTTCCTTTCCTGCTTGGGCAGAATCTACAGAATTACAAGAGGGTTAATGCATTCTGGAGTCAAGTAACTAAACACACCTTTCAGTGTGGTTTTCACGGCCTAGAAGCTTCTTGAAAGGCAACAGTCACGGGATCTGTCATTAGAAGGCATGCATGGCTTAAGGAACAACCCCTGCCAGACCATGTCAAATCTAAGTTGTTGGATTCCCCTTTGCACAAATAACTTAAGGTAGAAGAGGTCTTAAAAAAGGTGGAAGAAAAAGCAAAATCTATGCAAACAGTTGAGGATTTCTTGCAGGTCCAGCCACCTAGGTTCAGCAGGCATTGTCCCACCAAACACTGCTTTCCTGCACCCACTAAGCCAGTCCAGCCTAGGCCCTGGGGAACCAGACCCCCAGACAGCAGCCACAGGGAATGAAGAGATCCAAGCAGTGGACTACCTCCACTTCAAAACCAGGGAGTTCTAAGCCACCCCTTTATGGTAAGAACTCACAATGACTCACCTCCCCCACACCCTCCCTCTGCCCACCTTTACTTACCCCTAGGAGGAAAACTCTCCTTTCATGCAAGCACCAGGGACACCATTACCAGTGACCACTGGGTTCTGAACATAGTGTCTCAGGGATACAAATTTTCCTTCCACACCCTTCCAACCCCAAAAGGGTTCCCAGATCTACCACCAAACCAGTGGATAGAGGCTCAAATGCAAATCCTTTCCCTGCACTCTGAGGGCAGTAGAGCATGTTCATGCAGAACAGCGAGGCCAGGGTTTCTACTCGAGACATTTTCTGGTGCCCAGAAAAGAGGGCACCTGGCACCCCGTCCTCTACCTATCCATTCTAAACAGCTTCCTGGTGATCCCAAAATTCAAAATGCTCACCCTCCAGCAGCTGCTACCCATGCTCTCCAAGGATGCTTGGCTAGCCACCCTAGATCTAAAAGAGGCCTACCCCCACATTCCTATCAGGGAATCATGCAGGAAATATTTCTGCTTCAGGGCAAGAGCTCAACACTTTCAGTTCTCTGCACTTCCCTTTGGCTTATCTATTGCTCCTAGAGTTTTCACAAAATGTCTAGCTCCGGCCATTGCCTTTTGCAGACAAAGAAATATTCAGATTTACCCATACTTGGATGGCTGCCTTATTCAGGCAGACGACCAGGAAAAGATGCTCAAGCACCTGGCCTTTGTAAAGACCCTACTAACCTCCCTAGGGTACACAATCAATGAAAAGAAATGGAAACAGGTGCCCACCCAAAGGATCATCTTCTTGGGAGCAAGCCTGGACACAACATCCCAGATGGCATACCTTACACCAGAGAAAAATTTTCCTGACAGCCTACTTCTCTCAACTAGCCACCAGGCCCCAGCTATATCTGCAAGAAAGATCCTGCAAGCTCTGAGGTTCATGGCATCTTGCATTCTACTCATTCCATATGCCAGACTGCATATGAGGAAACTTCAGTGGTACCTAAAAAGCCTTTGGTTTCAACACTCTCAAGACCTGGAAACTCTTCTACCTATAATTCCTTGCCTCAGACAAGATTTTCTTTGGTGGGCAACAGCATGCTCCCACAAGGGACTGCCTTTTTCACCACCCCCGGCCACCCAGACCCTCACCACAGACACATTAGACTACTCTTGGGGTGCACACCTGGATGGCAGGTGCATACAGGGCCAATGGAGCTCGCAGCAAATCCCTCTGCTCATCAACCAAAAAGAGATGATGGCTGTCTAGCACAATTTGATCGCTTTCAAACCCCTTCTCTCTCCAGGAGCTCTCCTGATCAAAACAGACAACACCACTGTGATGTGGTATATCAAGAAGCAGGGAGGGACTCACTCCTACCCCCTATGCAGGATGGCCATAACCCTTTGGCTTAGTCTCTGCCATGCAACTAAACCTGTTAGCGCAGTTCCTACCAGGCTCTCAGCTCTCTGGCAGACCAATTAAGCAGAAATCTTCTGGACCCACATGAGTGGCAGCTCAACAGAAGCTTCACCCTAGTAACTCAGAAATGGGGCACCCCAAAGGTCAACCTCTTTGCCTCCCACACCAACCATCAGCTCAACAAATTCTGCACCAGAGAGCATCACTGCATAGCTTAGAAACGGGATGCCCTGTCCTTCCCCTGGGTCAGTCTGTCGGTCTATGCCTTTCCTCCACTACCTCCCATCCCCAGGGTACTGCTCAAAATAAAGGAGGAAAAACCAAGGACCATTCATACAGCTCTAGACTGGCCTCTGCAGCACTGGTACCCTTGCTGCACAGCCTGTCCCCACTACCACCATGGCATCTTCCTCAGATTCCAAACGTCCTGGCCCAGAGGGAAGGGGAATTCATGCATCCCCAATTGCAGACACTCAATTTGGAAGCTTGGTTTATTCCCTAGCCCTGAACCAATCTGCCAACCTCAATAAACAGGTTCTGTATGTTATCCGTGAGGCCAGACACCCTAGCACCAGAAAGTGTTATGCTGACAAATGGAAAAGGTTTTGCACTTCGATCCAGGCTAAGGGAGCAAATACGGCACAGCCCTCCCTCCCTCTCATCCTGGATTACTTAGCTGACCTACTACACAGTGCCCTCTCTTTTTCCTCTCTAAAAATGCATGCCTTTGCTATTTCTGCTCATTTTCCCACTGAGCAGCCCCTTTTCTCACACCCTTTGATCAAACATTTCCTAAGAGGGGCTAGCAACTTGAGGCCACCCAGAAGTGCACCAACACCAGCTTGGGACCTTAACTTTGTATTGGAAAAGTTCACCCTGCCCCCTTTCGAACCAACTTCTACTGCAGAGCTAAAATTTCTCTCTTGGAAGATGGCATTCCTTCTGGCCATCACCTCAGCCAGAAGAGTCTCTGAGCTGCAAGCGCTCATGACTGTGGAACCCTTCATCATCTTTCATGGTGACAGGGTATCCATCAGAACTAATCCATCCTTCATGCCCAAGGTGGTGTCCAGTGTGGCTCCACCATTCCATTCATTTCCCCACCTTTTTTCCTAATCCCCAGAACAAGAGGGAAAGGATTCTGCACTCTCTAGATGTGCACAGACAGCTCAGATTCTATCTAGACAGGACTAAATCCTTCAGAAAGTCTGATCAATTGATGGTTAGCTTTACTACAGGGGCAGAAGGCAAAGCCATCTTCAAACAAACCATATCCAAATGGATAGCACACTCCAATTCTGATTCAAACAACATGGAAAGCCTCCCCGCAAAGGGGGTCAGGACACACTCCACCACAGCAGCCTCCACCTCTGCAGCTTTCCTCAGAAGAGTCCCCACCAGGGACATCCTGGAGACTGCCACCTGGACATCTGTTCACACTTTTGCTAAGCATAACCCCCTGCCTCTCTCCTCCAAGTCCAGGGCGAGTATGCATCTGCAGTCTTGCAAGGCATCCTAGCCAGCCCCTAGTTTTCTTGACTGTCTCCACTCATTTTGTCCGCTTTGGGAATCAACCCAAATGTGATGACTGCAACAGTGAAACATTAAGAACATAGTACAGTTGTGTACACTTACATAAATGTAGATGTTCAAGTGTATTAAATGTTGCAGTCCTGGTTTCCCTCCCTCCAACCCCCTTTCTTCTCTTTCTTTACAAGGGATATATTGGTATTTACTTTCCATTGGTGGGGTTCTTTCACCAGAACCTGGCTCCTATTTGGGGGGCTCCTGACAGGTTAGGTCAAGAAAAAACTGATGTAATGGCATTGGCTGCCTTACTTTATACTACTGACAACCTGACGTTAGTCCTGAAGCAACAGCAACCGACGCAGAAATACTAAGTCTCTGGTATTCGGGCCAGCCGAGTGCTACCCTGGCAGGGATAACCCAAATGTGATGACTGCAACAGTGAATACACTCGACCATCTACATTTATGGTAAGTGTACACAACTGTACTTTCTTACACAACTGGATTTTTCCCTGAAATTATCTGTTTAGTTTTAGAGAACTTTGAATGTGCAATTGTTCAGATATACAATGAGATAGAATTATTTTATGTTTTTTAAGCAGCTAAGTTAAACAAATCCACAAGCATGCAGCCTAAACCGCATCTACATGAAAAATTTGCATCGCTTAATGATATTAAGTTTGAACAACTAGAACTTATTCTTAGGGGTGTTTGTCTTGTTTGCAGATGTTATAGTGGTCCAAGCAATACGAGAAGTCGTTCTGGTAAGATAACTTGATACTGAAGTAACTCTAGCTGTTAAAATGTTCATTCATTCATTGTTACACTGACAATTTATCCAGTGCAGGGTCCTGGTGGAGTTCGACCTGTTCCAGCAAGAGTGATGGAGGTTTCTAACCACGCTGAAGGAGTTAAACATGTATGATGCCTTCAGTTGTTAAAGCTGTAAATATGTTCGTAGCTATCTCAGACAGATGTAAATTAACACTTTAGTTTGTTTCTGCACGCAACAGGTGTAGATGATTCAGATCCTTATCTTAAAGGACCACTATAGGCAAATGATGAAAAAACATGTATGTATTTTTTTTTATCCAGTCATGAATTACTGCACCTCTCAAAGCTGCTTGCAGCAAAATAAGTATTCATTCCTAATTTTATTTTAATTTTTTTTTATCCTTGTGGGCAGACATCTTGAGATTTTTTTTCCCATTTGAAAGCTAAATCTGTCCTAAAATGCACAGCCCTGATTGAGAAAAAGTAGCCCTACCATTTGTTGTCAGAGTAGACTTCCATTCACTTACAATGGAACACCTGAAGAAAGCTGCCAAGTTTGAGTCTGCAGATAATCACTAATTGACTGGCTTGCATCGAGTTTTACAAATTGTTCCTACTGATGTACTGCATATTCTCTGAAGGAAGCTTGCAAAAGTGTCAACAAATTACTGAAATGGCAGACTAAAAGAGCAGTTTTTCAAGTTTCAGTTTCTGGCCAAGTTACTCCTCCCCATGTCTTCTTTCAGTGAGACAGAATCTCCAGCTTGTCTAGGTTCAGCTAATTAGTCATCCTTGTATGACATTAAACATCAAACTAATCACAGATTGGCATGCCAGTAAGTGTTCCCTTATGTTTCTTCACTTTTGACTTTGGACTAACACTTTCCCAGAAACTGAGAAAAAAAAATAGAAATGTCAATCCAGAATTTAGGCCAATTTATCAATTTCTTAAAATGTGCACACTAATGTATTTGATTTGGATTGCATTCTGGCTCTTAATATGATCTTGTCCGTAGTTCAGGTTAAGCTGTGACAGAATTGCTATCTTAAGTAATGCCAAGCTTTACGTAACAATGAAATACTTCCTAAGCATCTTATGAGACCCACTAGTTCTGTTGCTATTGCTTTTTGTAGGTTGTCTTAGTTGTATACTTGCAAGCATTTCTCGGATCGTCGCAGCAACAGATTCATGGAGAAAGCTTCCAAATCAAACTCTTAAAAATACCAATACTAATTTATTAAGCGCCCACAAAATAAGACTACAAGAATTGCCATTCCTTTTCTGAAAATCTTTAATTGCAGTCGGTCATTATTTGTTCATAATCCAACACCTTTTTCAATGTCAGAGCAAAAGTGTAAGCCAAAAGTAGACACGCTTGTGAGGTATGCAGATATGCCACCCAACACTCCTACTATTGTGTTCCCCATTATAACTACCCCAAATCAGTCAAGCATTTACATACTTCATGACGCACATTGAAACAGTGCCAGCAGCTGTAGCTGTGACCCCGTATTCCTTGCAGAGCAGTTAGAAAATGTACAGGGCTGTCAATGTATACGTCTCAAAATAGCAATGAAATTGCTAGTGACCACTCTGAGCACAATTTTACTCTTGATCTCTCCATTTCACAAAGCATAACATTTATAACCTTTACACAACACTTAAAGGTGCACCTTCAGGCCCCACATATACAAAGCTACTCGCTCACACCCACACAACATACCAGTCAAAATTCAGGCTTTTCCCACCTCTTTGCAAAACACTGCTGTAATGATTTTGCCAAACCAAATTGATGGATGTCTGCGCAGGACTCCCACCCCTTGCAGCTGGAGTCAGTCCGCTGCACTGACAAAGCTGTCCTTCTTTGCAGGGCTGCAAGCAGGTGTCAGTACAGATTTACTCCATATTCCTGTTATACTACACACATGCAGGACTAGCCAGTTCTTCACAAAAGAATCGAACATGGTTGGTGTGTTAAATGGTCAGTCACTACATTCATCTTCAAACCCAGTTTTATGACACCTATCCATTGCCTTGTCAGCACACACTGCCCACACATGCAGACCTTGCAGTCCTTTATACTCTGAGTAACAAACACACGCACAAGCATATGCATGCATTCACATTACATGTGCTGGTGAACAACTGGGTTTTGAGTTACTGTCACCAACGTAGTGCTGCTAAGAGGTGCAAGAAATATTGGCACATGTCAACTCAGGCACACCACAGATGTTGCAACAAGCACATCTCCCTGATCACAACTATCCCCAAAGTAAAGCTGCAAGCCAGAGCAGGCCCAGCTTTACTTCACAGTTCTGTTACTCCATATGTGGAATATTTTTACATACACATACACACACACACAGACACACACACACACAAAAATATAAAGTATATAAACACTGGGACTACTGCCTGTTCAAAAGACATTACTCTAGCTCAGTTGATAAAACAAGTTTTGCTTCAACTTGCATTTAATTTTGTGAAACTGTAGTCTGTCTGTCATTAAAGCTTGACTAGAATGTTTTGTGATTTGCCACAAGAAAAAGCGGTACAAGGAAAAACACAATGATGCATAGTTGAAAGTGGTAATGGGGGTATCCAAAACACTCAACTACTCAATGCAAAGTCATAAAAGAAAATTCAAAAGCAATAAAAAAAAAATGAAACATGACAGATACAAAAATTAATGTCTTAAATTACTCATTACAACACAGTATCCCTACCACTGACTGGTCCAGAGAATTTGTTTTTGTGTTTCCTGCTGAATCTACTGCTCTTTAAAAGGCAGACACATGTGGTGGGGAGCTGCCATCCTATGCATGCCAGTGACCTTTATGGAAAGGGTAACTTTAAAACCAAGGCAGTAGAATAATTTTCTATATAACCTAAACAGAAAATGTAGTTCATCTTGTTTAATTCAGTAATATGTACAAATCAGATCTGGAGGTGTTCAGCATGTGGCACCAAGTAAATTAGTTCCACAGAGAGCTATGTGAAACCGGACTCAGAACATGGTCAACTGTCATAAGTTCATCCAAGGTTAGAATAAGCTATTATAGCCTCAGTGATGCTACACAGTCTCTTAGGTAAGCCTGGGCATAAGTGGATAAAAGAGTCTAAAGTAAGCATAATGGCATGTGTGTCTCCAAGGAAATGTTTAACCAAAGACTCTGAAAGCAAAAATTGACACAGCTGTTCATTCAGCATAACTAATCAATTTAGAGAACATGATTAGCATAACTAATCAATTTAGAGAACATGATTAGCAAAATAACATCAGCCCTCTTTCTGAACCTGTCAAAAAGCATTCAACACTGTATCTCATACCATACTTCATCATAAACTCTCCAACCTAGACTTTTCAAACGCCACCATTTCCTGGTTCTGTGATTACCTCACTAATAGACGCCATGCTGTTAGATGGAACTCTTCCTACTCCCCCTTTCTAGCAGTTAGGACAGGGGTCCCACAAGGATCAGTACTGGGCTTTCTCCTCTTCAATGTTTTTTACCAATTACCTTTTCTTATCCTGCCCCCAGTCCAATCTTATTCAGTATGCTGATGACTCGACCATCATCAACTCTGCTGACAACATAGAAAACCTTCAGTCCCTTGCACAAAACTCACTCCACTCAGTTGAAAACTGGCTACACTCCAACCAACTCCTGCTACATGCGAGCAAAACTAAGCCACTTTTCCTACCTAAAAATCTGGAACCAAACTTTTCCATAACATCCCTTAATAGAATAAAAATTTCTGTTGACACCCAAACAAAACTCCTTGGAGCAATAATTGACTATGAACTTAAATTCAACCATCACATTCATAGCTCAATTAAAAAAACACCAAAAACTAGGTCTGCTTTACCGTCTCAAAAACTTTCTTCCCTATGCATCCAGGCCATCCCTTGCCCAATCCCTGCTTCTACCATCCCTACTCTGCTTCACCTATTCTTACCCATATACAGAGTAACCTAATATCCAAGCTAGAAACCACATATAACAAAGTAGGCAGATTTGCTGCAAATCAACCTTACAAATCCCATCACTGCCTCTCATTAAAGGCTTTACACTGGGCTGAATTTTCCAACTTACTGCCTCAATCCCAACTCCTTATAGCCCACAGTGTACTAAATCCTGCCCATCCCTTGCAAATTCTCTGACATGCTCCTAGACGCCCACTAAGAAGTACTAATCGATACTTTCTTGAAGTTCATAAGCCAAACAAAACCTTTGGGAAAATATTCTGTCACTCAGTTGCAAAAAATTGGAACACACTCTCTTTAGCCCTTAGACTACTTAAAGACAAAAATGCCTTCAAGAAACAGCTTAAATAGTTTTTCCTATCAAATTGGATATGTTCATGCTCTAAACTAATACCAAAGAAACATTCAGGGATAACCTAACTTAGCTGCATCACTTCTAGCGAGCTCTTAATACTACCTACACATTTTTTCCATCATATTCCATGCTAGTTAGCTCATGTTACACTCAATTCCCATAATCCCTTATTACTGTTCTTTTAATTTATTAACTTCCAAAGTTCACACAACTTTATCTGTATATTTACTTCATGCCTAGTACCTTGGTTCAAAAATGTATTGTCCTTGGTCTTACCATATTTCTGCTTAGTTTCTTACCATACTACGTGAAAATTTCCATATATGTATTGTATTGTATTTCCATCCATTCTGTATATTCCTTTATTACATGTTATACATACTTCTGAAGTAATTACATATTTAAAATGTGGTCTGTGTTTATCTTTGTTCTTACTATTTGTTTACTTAAACCTTTTTTGTTTTTGGGAGCTTTCCTCCTCTGGTCTCTGCTGCAAAAGGGCTTCTAAGAACCCAGACAGACTAACCCGGTTAACAAATGTAAAAATAAATTTAAAAAAATTATTCATTAGCAAGGTATCAAGCAGCATTAATTCCAACACACAAAAATTCTACTTGCATTCTAAACAGTGCTAATCTCTAGTTAATAGTCATTAAATATGCCGAAAAAATATGTACATATAGCCAGAAATTTTAACCAGTGATAAAAATACAAGGTTGCACAAATTTAATTACATTTATTTTATAACTAGACAGCTCCACAAAGTGGCAGTTTTCTAGGTGGTCAATCAGTCTACTTTGCACAGCAGGTAAAGGGCGACTGATCAGACTAAAACACAGGACTACATGTTTGCAGCTCACTGCACTAATACACAAATTAACTAATACCGAAATCAATTAGTTTCAACACACAGTAGTACTCCTCCTCATGAAAACAGTAATCTTGAATCCATGTCAGTAATGCAGTTATGTACCATTTCAAAGTCTACAATGAGTAAGGGAATTGAGTCCCATGATGCAGCAAAACACTTTAAAACATAATTGGCCATCATCAGCTTTCGGACTACACATTGCAAATGAAATCATAGTCCTGTGAATCTTTCAGAATACAACTATTTTCCGAGAAAAAAATATTTAAGAAACAAATCAACAGATTGTGGGTGCTAGCTAGCAACTCAGCTACCTAAGAGGATGTCAGACATACAGAAAAAGGAAAAATTTCCTCCGCAGTCACACAAAAGCTTTTATTCATTCATTTATTTATTTATTTTTAAAGAAGTACAAATACTTGGAGCGTTCATTTACCACCCTCGGCAGCAAGCAGCAAATCAAACACAAACCCACAAAACATAGTAAATGCACAAATTCAGTTGAATAAAAATAGCAGTGCCACTGCTCAAATCGCACTGACTTCCTGTAAAGTAATTGTCTTGTAGTGTATGGTGGCAGGCCCTAGAATATGAAAATTTTGGCATGTGCGAAGTCCATAGCAATATCACGATTATCTAACAAAACATAGACGTTAAGCAACAGGTAACTTCAAAAGAAATTCTGCTTCTGGGCAAGGGTGGTATTAAGCAAATCAGAAGGCAGAGTAAAGGCCGAGAGTGAATGCACAAGGCAGTGAATAATTAGAGTGGGAGTTTCCTGGGGACAACAGAAGAGTAAGAAGTGTTTGGCTGAACTCAACTGACATCTACAGTCTGAAAGATGGGTGACTTGTCAGAGGATCAAGCAAGCATGAGAGTAAAGTTTTGTTTGAGGGCTAGCAGTACCGATAGCCGCTTGATCAGAATCTCTAAAAACAGAAAATTTCTTGTGCAATAATATTTTTGAGTGGTGAGATAATTAGGTAAGGGGGACAAATATACAGTGGAGAAGTAATGTAGTGTTTCCCATAGCTGTCTTTTAAGATTGAAAAAGCAACAGGATGAGCTTTGTCCAGTTGCTGACTTTAAAGTGTAAGATAACCTTCAGTTTTGTAGAGAAGAGAAGCGTAGGTAAAAAGCAGCCTTATCAAAAAAAAAGTCTGAACAAGAAAATCTTTCATTTTCCATTAATGTCTTGTTGGGCACAAAAAAAGTTTTTTTTTACTTTTTTTGGAAGAAAAATGCAGAATCATTGAGAATCCTGTAGAGCTGTTTGCATATAACTTCAGATTAACTTACTTGCAGTGCTTTAGTTTTTACTGGCAATGACAACAAGCAGCCATTCTTTTCATGAGGATGGATTTATCACAGATCTCTTCCTTTAGCAGACATTTATATAGGACTCACTCTTAGAGGTAGAAAGAATTCTAGGAAATAAAAGAAATTTAAACCTGTGAGCAGTTCCCAAGCTGCTACCTTGTGTCTTCCCGGCAAATGATTGTGGTTCTTATGACCACTTGTGTTGAACAGCAGCAGTCCCTTCATTCCACTAAACTTTCTGTCTCTGTCAGTCTGACCTGCATATTGTCTGCAGAACAGTCTGACCTGCATATTGTCTGCAGTACCAGCTGTGCAGAACAAAATGGTGAAAACTTCAACTACACAAAAAAAAAAAAATTAAAATGGATTTTAGGAGCAAGTCCCCCAGCCTCTTACTCATTATGTTTATAGTCTAACTAGAAGATTGTATAGACAGAGAAAATGACCTCCCCACGCTCTCAAAAACCTTGAACCACTGCTGTCAGACTGGTAGAATCCATTCCAACTGTGATTCTCTACGTCAAACAGCATTTGCGAGTTTGGTGTAGGCAAATACATATTCAGTGAGAAAAGAGCTTGTAACAGCCAGGCAGCACAATCGAAGACAGGACAGAGGCACTGAGTTGAGAAAGATGGTGGCAGAAGATACCACATCCTGACTTATGTAGCAGATGAGGGGAAAAGGGGGTTGATGATGAAATACATAAGTGAGTTTGAACTCCATTTTAAATTGCCAAATGTAAGACAATCCTGTTTCTCTGTTCTATAACCATTTATCAATCATTTTCATTACGGGGTAGGATAGCATGATTCTAAAACAAGTGGGGCTCGGTGCCCTTCAGAGACGACTCTTGGAAGCAGTTTATAAAACCAAACTCTCCAATACCTTTCTTCAACCTTTCAGAGAGTCTTCATACTTTTTTTTTCTTATCAAGGGTCAAAGATTTATAAAAGACAAAAGACTAAGAAATTGTGTGTCTTGTGCCATGGTCCCAAAGAAAGATGAAACCCTGAGGCCAGATTTTAGATCCATTACTGGCTGAACAGGTATACAACAAAATTGCTTTTTTTTTTCTTTTGTACTTTTTCACGTCCTGCTGTATCAAATATTGAGATGTTGAAAGGGAAGATCTGTTTCCTGTTAACATTTCAATGTGTTGGCTCTGGTTAGGTAACAGATTATGTGCCTCTTTTTGGTTCAATGAACTTGTAGAATAGGGTAGAGTTTTTTCCTTACTTTCTCCCTTTTCTGAGAGCTGTTCTAAGGTGTAATATAGGTTAAGGTCAGGTGTTTTCTGTGTTAGGAGAACAGAGGAGATTGTCATCTGCAAAAGAAAAAAAAAAGCGTATTTTATGAATTTGGAAATGTCATTGTTTTGAGCTTGTGAGCTCCAAAGGATGTGTTAACAAATTATTATTCATCGTAGGCTTGTTCCCATCATTCTCCCTCATTAGAAACCAAAACTTCCTAGTGAAAAAGAAGCATATTCGGTTCACTTTCCTACTATTGGATGCCACATTAATGGTCTGTGCAGATTATTTACCTCTGGCAGTAATCACTGTCAAATCAAGGTTTTGCTGATTGGCCCATATTTAAGCAATTTTGATTCAAACTGACATCCCATAACAGACTGGAAAGATTGACTGTGGTCTGGCAGTCCCTGAGCTGCATGGTTAACTACAAAAATATTATAATAGTTGCCATCTTATTAGCATTTCTGGGAGTAGTTTTGGGATGATCCATTTAGAATGTCTAAAGTTTCTGCAATCATATCCTTGTTTCAATGGATAGTAGCCTAGTCCAAATTGTCTGCAACAGCTTCTTGGTTATTTATTAGCCAGAATCCTTTTGGTTCCAAATAGTAAGGTGTAAATGAGGAATATTTTAGCATTAATTTTTAAATCTGTAGCATGGACAGAGGCAGAGCTGCCTGTGTGAAATTTGCATATTCTGTTCTTGAAAGCCAGTGACAGGAGCACACTTTAGCTTGGACAAACATTTAATATCTTGACTGGCTGATAGTTTGCTGTTACTGATTTGTCTGTTAGAAATTTTATTTTAAATTTCTTGTGCTGGATTGTTTGTCTCCATGTTTAATTTTTAAGTGACATACTCTTTTCATTACAAGTAAAGAAGTTTACTATTCAATTTTAAATGCTTGTGGCTGCTGACTTATTTGTAAGCTTAATATTTTGAAAATTGAACTGGAAACATGAATTGTTTGGGATATGCAGGTTGAAAAGCGATCATAGTCAAATGCTATCATTCATATATTAAAGATTGTCACAGTTTGTGATATTTTTCCTAAAGAAGTATGGTGGCAGTAGTGATAACATGCATTAGGGATATGTTTTGGTACTGGAGAGTTATTTATCCAACCCTGTTCTGAAGACTAGTGTGTGTCCTTATCTGTGCAAAATAATTTTGGAAGATTGCACTGCAAGGTACTAGCTCAGTTTTAAATTGAGCGAGATCCTTGGGAGCCAGGAACTATAATTTTGATCTGCGTCTGTGCAGTATAAAGCTTATTTGGTTGTGTCGGGTGTTCATCTGCTATTTCCTGAGACAGCAGTGTGCATTTACCGTACACCCTTAGGGCAATACTCCCCTTGTGTACTAATAAGCTTGCAATGATGTGGATTGAAGTTGAATACCTCTGAATTGACTGTTCAATATTTGGTGACATAGGGCATTTGTTATATACCTTTTCACTGGAGAGGCAAGAAGTGGTTGCTGTTTCATTTGCAGAAGTTAATGGAAGCTCACTTGCTATTTCTGCAAGTTTTCTTTATCAGTCTAGTTGTTCGACGATAAAGTTATGCTTCTTGAAAAACTCAAGCTTATTGATTCCTGGTCAAGAATTGCATGTGGATTGACACATTGCCTTAGTGAGATTGCTGAACTGAAAACAGCCTTGATGTGTTCACTGATTTCCCTGTTAACTTTGAGTTTACAAGGTTTTTCCATATGCATATACTCTCGCGTTGTGCTGTTGTGTATACTGCCATCTAGTGGCTGAACACTGAAGTACCAGTTAGCCTACAGATGCTGCTTAAGTTAGACTAATCTGAATAAAGGAATTTCATCAAAACTGAAAACATGGATGATTGCCAAAAAGAAAGGAAATCTGCCATCTGCTGCAAGAAATTTTCAAATTTTTTTCGACTTGTTTTATAGTCTGATTTTAAAATCCTAATCTAGCTACTTTTCCTTTTTAGAGGGCAGTTTAATCTAAGAATATAAAACATGAAAAATGCTGGTTGGTCACATTCAAAAATTACATGAGCATTACGACATGTTATCAAAAGTTGTGATCATTACATGTTAAAGTGAGCAGAACTCAAAAGATGGTGCTTGGAACTAGCCATTTCCATATCTGATCATCTCTTCAGACGTTCATGCCCTCTGCCTGCATAAAAATAAGGTAGATTACAACTTTTAGTGGGTGGAAAGTTCCCCCATAAATCTGCCCAGTATGTTCTAAAATATTAATCTCCGTAGATATTCTGTGTTTTATGTAAAACTGCAGCACCAGAGTTGGATATCATGTGAAAGTTTTAAGATCTGAGCCTTGGCACACTGACATAAGAAGATGCCATTTTTGTAGTTATTTTCTTAAGGCATGAGGAACCATAGAAGCAATTTTAGACTTTGCCAAGATAGGGTAATAAGATGGATAAAAGAATTTCTTGCATTGATGCAAAAGTGCAATCAATTTTCAGAATTCCGATAACTATATTGTCCGACAGTAGGAGCCGTTTAACAATTTTTTTTCCTATTAACCAGGCCCAATTTCTTTATTTTATTTTTGTTTTATTCTACATTTGTTATCCAGGAAAGTCCGACTGGATACAGGTCCATTTTCAGCAGAGGCCAGGGGAGAAAAGCTCCATATAACAATGAGTACCTGAGAGAGAAATATAAGCAAATACGTAAGAATGCATATGGGCACCCATGAAAGGAATATATATGTAGTAGTTATTAAGTTCTTGTCAGGAAATTAATACATTACAATTATACATAATAGAAAAGTACAAAAGACACTTTTTTAATAAGGTAAGTATTTGTTTTATACAGTATGTCATTGAATCTAAAGGGTACATCTCATCGAATGTTCCAATAAACCCAATTGCTGCTTTGTGACAGTGACCCAGAAGCAATGGTCTGTTTAAACACCTTCATCAGCTTTGTACAATGTATAATTGAAAATGGAGATAAAAGATTTACAGGATGAAGCTTGCAGTAGGTTCTCCTTAGCTTAACCTACTTCTGATAGTGCTACAAGACAAAATGATGCGTTATGCTGTCTCACCAAAATAGCTTTTTTGAATTCGTATTTAAAATGATGTCTAGATAATTCAGTACACATTGTACCTCAGGTCTGGCAAGGTCTGCAGTTTTCCTAGTTTTGTGTAAACAGAGGGGATCCTTAGGTTTATACTTGGCATGTAGATGAAGGTCTTGACTTTTCAGCTTAATAGCAGAACTGTTCTTTTCTTAAATATAAGGTTTTTGCATTCCTAAAAGATAATGTTCACAATGCTATTTAATTGTTTTCTGTTTACGTTAACAGGTGCACAGGTTGATGACAATGTTCCCCGTCGTACAACCCAGCGCATTGTGGCTCCCCCTGGTGGCCGTGCAAACATCACCAGCTTGGGCTAAACCAGCATATTAACCTAATTGGGAGGGTGGACGCCTAAGGACTCATTATATTTTAGAGCCTGTGACAGTTACTGTTGGCACCCGTTCTTTATGGCTCAATCAGCTCCACTCTCTTGTCACCAACTTTGTCACCCATCCATCATAAAAGGAAATCGTTTTGTGTTTTAACATTTGCGGACATGCAGAAAATGTTTCATGTAATTGATTTTTGTTATTAATATTTTTCTTTAAAGGAAGGATAAAGTGAATATGGCTGGAGCTGCCTGTTTTATATATATGTATATGATTACAATTAAACTGAACTTGTTGATTCAGAAATTTGTTTTGTTGCTTCTGCCCCATTCTGTTATACCCCTTTTAGCTGCAGGCTTAAAGTTGATCAGATATCCTTACAGCTTCTTACCAGAGTTTATCCTACAACTATTTAGCTGTAGTTAAACAACAACATAGTGGAGGATAGCACGTCTGGTGGTAGACTTATAGAATCTTACAACCCTGGAATAAAATTAGCAGAAAATTTAGTCCCTCAAAAATGTGTGTGTTGGCAGTTTTGAGATGGGTGTATGCAAGCCCATTGTAGGAGTCACTGTTTTTTTTACCTTTCCCAGAGGGGTTATAGAACCATAAAATGTATAACTTTAAGATTGTGTTTTAATTATACAAAATAAATTGTATACAAAAAATCCATTACAAGTTTGATCAGGTTTTGGCCTTAACTATAGCTGGACACTGTTCAGAAATATGAGTGACTTGTGTATCTTCAGTGTTCATACCATGTTCCCATCATTTTACAAACCCTCTGTCTTGAGTAGGAATATGGCAACATTGTGAACAATGTACAATAAGAATGAAGTATGAGGGACATAGGAAGTAAAACTGTGTAAAATAAAAAAAAAAAAAAAAAGTAAATCCAGGGATCACCAATCCTGAATAAGGTGTCTTGGGCTTAAAGGCTGTTGGAGTCTTTTAAACAGTAAAGCGAGCTCACCTGTGGGTAGCAGTAATTTAGTGTTTGTGTGAATTTATTTCACTGCTTCTGCTGTACGACCATCTGCAGTTGTGAATTTTGACTTCCCAAATCTAACAGGAAAACATGTAGAACGCTAAAGAAAATATTGTAAAGCTCAGAAGAAGTGTGATTTTGTTTGCAAAGGATATTGTCAGTAGAACAGTATGATTTACATTATTTAAAATGAATTATTGCTAGAGTCTTAATGAATGTGTAACAATTGCCTTCGTGTAGAACTCAATCTTTTTGTTTTTTGAAGCAGTGAGGAACGTAGTACAGCTTACAAAAGAGATGACATGATTTTGGAATGCCGTAATATCTTGCCACAATTTGTGCTGTAAAACAAATGGCTACACCTAGTTTTTACAGTGTGTTGCTTAATGAAATTTGGCTTATTGCCAAAAAGTTAATATGCCACCGGGACATTAGACGGGTTTACATTAAGTTGCAGATGAACACCAAACCCTTAATCTGATTGAGTGGCATTGCATTTTTTCTGGACTGGAGATAGGGGTCAATTAAGTGTTTGATTTTGTAGTAACATGAATGTATGTAGGGTATTGATTTGCACATTTTGAATAGTTTGGTGGTCCATAAATGCTATATATCTACTGAGTCAGGTACTTGACCTTCACATTAACCAAAAGGACTTTTTTGTGGTAGCTTTCTGCAAGGTGCTCCTTTCGTGAGAAATCATGGAAGGAAAAATAGTACCACAACAGATTTTTGGTCAGATAACTCGTAACCTTTGCATGTGCACTTTGGTCTTGCTTCAAATGTTGAACACAATTTTAGTAAAAACTGTAATCACATGTCTTTGTAAGAAGGCTGGGGGGGAGGGGGGGGTAAAATCTACACTGATTTTGTTTCATTTTATTTTTTATCAGAAGTTTGACCAAAGTTGCATAATTTGTTTTAGCACATCAAAACATGCTGTAGGTTTTGAAGACTAGGATATTAAATTAATAAACACTATGACCAATGTGTGGTAGTTCCTGATCAATAAAAAGGGTACTTGCTAAATCCATAGGATTGTACATGAAAATGTTTGAGTAGCTATATTTTTTATATTATTTATGAATCTTTGTAGTCCTGCAATTGTCGTTTTTTAGTCTCCTGTGAACCAGATGTGCCAACAACCCCTTCTCCTTTTTATAATTACCATTATATTGTGGGTATAGAACCACAGCAACAATGCCTTCCTTTTGTAGCTTGCTTGTTTAATACTAAGGGACGGTTACTGGCTTTCTTGCCAAAGCACTTGTTTTCCACGTTACTGCTCACCCTTACTATTTAAAACTGTTGAAGACTTAGATTCACTGCAAGCAACTTATGCAAAAGTGTATTTTTATAACTGTAAATATGTTAATTCATTTTCAGCTGCAGGCTGCTCTTGTTGTTTAGCTGGGGATCCTTTGTGGTTACATGGACTGGTTTCTCCGTAAATGTAACCAAGTGATAGTAGCAGAATTTTGGCACCAGAAACATGATTGTATGTCACTGCCTTTTGTAGAGCATTGCAAGTGGAGTTAGAAAATGAGCAGAGTAATTTTTAAGGGCATTTGGATATGGACGTTGTGGAAACCTAATGACATCTTATTAACCAAGGTCACTTTTGTTTTTCCCTATAGCAATTTTGTTAGCACATTGTTTTGCTTATATTTACTGTCAGATATTAATTTGAATAGGAGCAATGTAGAATTGAATTTAACCACACTTAACCTCATTCCACCATTAGATGGTTCTGCATTTTAAGGGTGACAGTCCCACATTTTACAAATCTAAACATTGCATGGCTCTGTCTAGAAAATTTTAAAGTAACGGTTTGTTAATATTTTTTGATTACATTCTTCACTTTTCTTCAGAAATGTAGTTTTGTTGTGGGATAAGAATTGAGCTGTAGAAGTTGGCCAGCATGTCTTTGTGAAAGGGAGATTGGAGAATATGCAGAAAGTAATGAATGGATTTCAGTGACACTATAAAGGTTATATTATTTGTTAGTTTTTCACGTCCGTTCAATATCTATTTCAAAACCTAATTAGCAGTAGAGTGCTTTTCTCTCAGTGACTGGCTTCTGTATAAAAATATTTGTCTAGGAATATTAAGTTTCTATCAATCTGTCTTCTGTTTTTAAAGTTTTGTTAGAAATCAAAATGCAATAAAAATATGTATGGAATGTTAGATAATATTCCCACCACATTAGATTTGCTTGGCAAGAATAACTTTCCCATCTAATAGCCCCCCCCCCCCCCAAAAAAAATAAATAAATAAAAAGTGGCTATTGGCTATACAGCATTTCTGTACTAGGAAAACAAACATTCTGGTCAATTTCTGGTGAAAGTCATGTTTCAATTGCAAAAAATAAAAACCTGCATCCTTTAATTTTATACATACATATATATATATATATATATATATATATATATATATATATATATATATATCTTTACTCATGAAATTCATATGGGTTTGCCAGTAACACACACATTTTGTGATGTATTGCTTCCCATACTGGATAATAGGTGCAACAAACTGAAATCTGGTTCAGTTTAGCCTGAACTACCAAGAATTTGAAGGGTAATTTTGTGTAAAGTTGCTTTTTTATGTACTTGTAGTAACACACATGCATGCACACACTTTTTTTTACTTTGATTAAAGTATTAACATGGGCTATTCTTCAGTGTGTGATATTTACCTTTTTTTTGTACTTACTGGGTGCAAGTGAAAATGTACCAAGATATCACCACCTGATCATAGTTGCAGAAGAATGCATTATGTTTTTGGTAAGGGGTGTTACTGAATAAAACTTCATTCATTAACAATGCACTTAATTTATAACTGCAGACAGTATGCCCTGTGTTATCTGATCCCACTTTTTATTTTAAATTATTCAAACTTGTTTTTGTGGGGAAAAAAAGCCAGTTGCTCAAAGTAGAAGGATGCTTTTAGCATATGTTACAAATAGCTTAGAGTGTTGCTTGCCTCCTCCTGATTACTTGTGTAATGACCTAAGCTAGCATGCATTTACCATCCCCTGCTCTGTCCACAAGAGTTTATATTATTGTCACTTGCAGTTAGTCATCAAGTGTCAGGAAAACTGCACTCAGCATTTTTCATGCTGTGGAAGTACCCCACTGACATTTAATTTTCACACTTTTCATTAAAAAAAAAAAAATGAGAGAGCAGGAGAAAGTTTATGTTGGATGTCATGAATAACAATTTTCTATAAAGCTGTTCCCACTGTGTTCTATCAGACTGTTACCAGCAAATGATGTTTGTTTCACTGTTGCAGTCATCACATTTGGATTATCTGCTTGCAGTAGCCCTCAGTCAGACTGATTAACAAAGTCTTTGGTCAAGCGTCGGTTGCTGTCCCTTCTTCCATGACGTCAGGTCGTCAGGGGTATAAAACATGCAGCCGACGCCATTACATCAGTCTTTCTTGCCTTGCGGTGCCCGAAACAGAAGCGGTTCACAAGTGCCGGTCGAATGACTCTTGAAATTTTCGTTTTCGAGTTTCAGAACTGAAGTCATCAACTAAATCTAAGTCCCCCATTGGGGAAACTTTTTCTTGCTCCTTACCGATGTCAGTAACCGTTAATAATTGCATTTCTTGTGGAAAGCAAATACCTCACAAAGATTTTCTTTTGTAATGTATTCCTTGCCTAGGCCCTGATCACAACGTACCTTGCTGTCAGTTTTGTGCTTTATTTAATCAGCGCACTATCCATCAGTATATTTTCGCCTCAAAATACTTTGGTTCTTCGTTCAATTATCCAGAAATGTCAGTAAGCCATCCGACTACCGGACTTCCAAACGAAGTAAAGATAAAGACAGGCCGCCTAGGTCCAAAGTTGCCGATGACACTTCTAAGTCAGTTTGCCAGTACTCAGCGAGGCACTTTCACAGCCCCTGATACCCACCACTTCTGATTCGCAGGCCTCTACTGAGACCCATTCCAGAGTCTGGTATGCCGCGAGATGCTTCAACTGTGGAACCTATAGATGTCTTTACCTTGGATGGGTCCGGAGCTGCTGTGCAGGCACCGGCTTCTGAGGGGTGTATTCAGTCCTACAGACTTGCATATTAAACAGACACCTCCTTCTTCTTTAAGGCCTAAACCTCGAGCCATGCCTAGAAAACTGATGCCCAGGCTGCATGCTCAGGCCTCTATGCCTAAAAAACAAATAAGAATGGCTGAAGATCTTATAACTTTAATATGGGGAAGCCAACCACCCTCTTCTGAAAGAGGCCTAGGACTGAAATTGAATCTTCTGACCAGGATTCAGATTTTTCTGATTCTTCTGATGATCTGGAGTTACCCTTATGTACTTATGAGGATTCTGATGCAGAGGACTCTATTCTCTCTGCTTCCCCTCCAGAGGATTTTTCTTTTGGTGAAACCTTGCACACTCTAAGGGAGCATTTCCACTGGGAAAGCCAGGATTTTTCTGATTCGAAAAAGAGGCATAGGGATTTCTTACTCTTGCCTCAGCATAGGCCTTTAGCTATACCTTGTGTGCTAGACATTGTTGATGATGCCTTTTGGAATCTAGTTTGGCCCCTGATTTTTTGCCTCCTGCTCCCAGAAAACCTGACAGATATTACAGGGCTCCTAATTCTCTCAAGTTCCTTTTTAAAAATCCTATTGCGGATCCAGAGACTATTTCACAGGGACCCAAGGGCATTAAGGCCTCTACTACCAAAAACCCTACCCCCTTCTGATAGATTCCAGGGTGCTGGATAGATGGGGTAAGAAGGTTTACACTTATGCAACCTTGGCCATGAGAGCCTTAAACTGTCAGTTTCATATGTTAAAGTATCAGCAACATATTATTGGTTTGCTTAAACAGAAAATGATTCCTGACTCTGCTGAAAATAAGGAATTGAGGATTTAATGCATTCTGCTGAACAGGTTAGAAAACATACTTTGCAATGTAGGTTTGATTCTTTAGAAGACTCTTACAGAGCTGTCACTGGGTCTGAACTCAGAAGGCATGCTTGGCTTGAGGAGCAGTCTTTGCCTGATTTATGTTAAAGCTAAACTGTTGGATGCACCCTTAAATCAGGACCACCTGTTTGGCAACAAAGCTGAGGAAGTTCTTAAAAAGATGGAAGATAAAGCTCAATCTATGCAAACTGTTAAAGATTTCTTACAAGTTCAGCCTCCAAGATTTAGTAGGCATTGGCCCTCTAAGAATTGGTCTTTTCCAGCTCCTTCCAGGCCTTCTCAATCCAAACCCAGACACAACAGAAATCCCAGGTTTCAGTCCCAGGGTATGCACAAGACTAAGCAGTGGGGGGGATTCCGCTTCCAAATCTGGGAGTAGTAAGACTCCCCCACCCCCCCAATGGAAAACTGTCTCAATGACTTGGTTTTAAACTTCCAAGCACTTCTCACTGAGTGCTCCTTTAGTGGGTAAGATTGGTCTGCAGGCCAAAAACTGGGAACTCATTACCCAGAACAAATGGGTTTTAAATAGTGTCCCAAAGATACAGATTTCACTTCCACACATTACCAATGCCAAAAGGTTGGCCAGATCTACCCCCAAATCAGTGGGCAGAGGCTCAAAAGCAAATACTCTCCCTTAACATAAAGGCTATTCAAACTTTACCAGAATAGGAAAAAAGGACAAAGTTTCTACTCCAGACTTTTTCTGGTACCCAGAAAAGACCATTCATGGCATCCTATTCTGGACCGGTCTACTCTAAACACATTTTTGGTGATTCCAAAATTCAAGATGCTGACTCTTTACCAGTTGCTTCCTATGCTAGGAAAAGATGCCTGGATGGTAACGCTCGATTTAAAAGAAGCATACCTGCACATCCCAATCAGGGAATCTTGCAGAAGATACCTACGCTTCAAAGCAGGCTACAATCACTACCAGTTCTCTGCACTGCCCTTTGGCTTATCTACTGCGCCCAGAGTATCTACAAAGTGCCTAGCCCCAGTCATTGCATTTTGCAGGCAAAGAAATATTCAGATATACCCATACCTGGACGATTGTTTAATTCAGGCAGAAAGCCAGGACATACCTTTGAATCATCTGGCCTTTGTACAAAGGGTGCTAACTTGTCTGGGGTACACCATAAACAAAAATAAATCACACCTGGTACCCTGTCAAATCATATTCCTGGGAGCAAGCTTGAATACAACTTCCCAGATGGCTTTACTCACGCCAGAGAAACAAATTCATTTGACAACCTACTTCAAACAATTGGCCACAAAAACCCTACTATATCTGCAAGCCAAATACTACAAGCCTTGGGGTTCATGGCCTCCTGCATTCTTCTGATTCCATATGCAAGACTGCATATGAGGAAACTACAGTGGTATCTAAAAAGCCTATGGTGTCAACATTCTCAGAATCTAGAAGCAATGATTCCTATCATACCTTGCCTACGCCTAGAGTTTCTTTGGTGGGCAGAGGCCTGCCTCCAAAACAAGGGACTACCATTCACACCACCCCCTGCCACCCAAACCCTAACCGACTCATCAGATTATGCATGGGGGGGGGGCTCACCTGGCAGGGAAGTGCATTCAGGGCAAATGGAACCCAAGTCAAATGCACTTGCATATCAATCAGAAAGAAATGTTAGCTGTACAGCATGGTCTGACAGCCTTAAAGGACCACATTCTTCCAGGATAATTAATGGTAGACAGGCAACACCACTGTTGTGGTACATAAGCGGGGGGGGGGTACACATTCTTACCCCCTATACAGACTAGCCATGGTATTGTGTATTCCTGCCAGGAAAACTAAATACACTGGTAGACGAACTAAGCAGAAACCTCATGGACCCACACGAGTGGAGGCTGGAACCAAGGATTTTCAACATGTTGACAAGGAAATGGGGGAGCCCAGATATAGACCTGTTTGACTCCCCCCACAGCTATCAGTTGGACAAATTTTGCACAAGGACTCCCCACAAACAAGCTTGGAAAGTGGATGCTCTGTCCATCATCTGGAAAAACCTTTCAGTTTAAGCCTTTCCTCCTCTGCCTCTGCTCTCCAAAGTACTACTAAAGATCAAACAAGACAAACCAAGGACGATTTTGATTGCACCAGACTGACCACGCCAACCTGGTACCCCCTCTTGCGCAGTGTCACTGTTGGCCCCATAGCACCTGCCGCAGACTCCTACCCTATTGTGTCAGCAGGAGAACCAGATTCTACTGCACCCTCAGCTTCATACACTGAACCTAGCAGCCTGGCTAATTACCTAATATCTCCGTTACCATCCCTCGGTAAACCAGTGATGGATATTTTAGAGGCAAGGAGGCCTAGTACTAGAAAATCTTATGCTGAAAAATGGAAAAGATTCTGTGCCTGGAACGAATCTCAAGGGATGAGCACAGCAGTGCCCAATTTACTTCAGATTTTACAATACTTAACTGAGATGCTTCACAAAGGCCTGTCTTTCTCCAAAATTCACACCTCAGTCATTTAAGCTCATTATAACACAGAACCTCCCCTCTTCTTTCATCCACTGCTTAAGCAGTTCCTCAGAGGTGCCAAAAATCTATGACCACCCAGGAGAGCCCCAACTCCAGCCTGGGACCTTAACTTTGTATTGGAAAAGCTCACCATGTTCTTCATCTCACATTGCTGCAGTCCTTACACTTGGGTAGTCCGCTGTCCTCGGTCGGCCCGAATATCAAAGTATAAGGCTGACGTCGGTCAAGGCGCATTTGACTGACATCAGGACGTCAGGGTACAAATGCGCATGACCGACGTCATATCCTCAGTCTTTTTTGCCGCATGGTCCGATGCAGAAGCAGCATTGCAAGTGCCGGTTGGCGTTCTGAGATTTTTCGATTTCGAAGTTTCAGACCGAGTTCAAAGTTGGCTAAGTACCCCGTTGGGGAATATTTTAGTTTTTTCTTGCCTCAGTGATTTACCGGATGTCAGAAAAAGTCAATAATTTTCCTCCTTTCGAGCCAGCTGCCACTGCGGATTTAAAATTCTTCTCTTGGGAACAGCTTTCCTTTTAGCAATCACTTCAGCAAGAAGGTTATCTGAATTACAGGCCCTCATGGCAGTGGAGCCTTTCATCATCTTTCATGCGGACAGGGTGTCCCTCAGGACCAATCCCTCCTTCATGCCCAAGGTGGTATCCAGTGTGGCCCTTGATCAGTCCATTCATTTGCCAACCTTCTTTCTTAACCCACAGAATAAAGGGGAAAGGATACTGCACTCCTTAGACATGCACAAACAACTTAGATTCTACTTGAACAGGACTAAACCTCAAAGGAAATCTGACCAACTGCTGGTGGCATTTACTGCAGGGGCAGAGGGGGAAGGCTATTTCAAAGCAAACCATTTCCAAATGGATAGGCCATTGCATTCATTTCTGCTACGAGCACAATGGAAAACCTATCCCACAGGGGATCCGACCTCACTCAACCAGGGCTGCATCTACTTCTACAGCCTTTCTGAGGCATCCCTACCAGGGGCATCCTAGAAGCTGCTACCTGGAATTCAGTACATACTTTCTCCAAGCATTACCATCTAACAATTTCCTCTAAATCCAGAGCTGGCTTTGCCACTTGCAGTCTTGCAGGGCCTTATAGCTGGTCTTAATGCTATCTAAATTCCTCCTCCCATCCGTAGCTGTGGGAATATACCCAAATGTGATGATTGCAACAGTGAAACACGAAGAACATAGTACAGTTGTGTACACTTACCATAAATGTAATTCACTGTTGCAGTCCTGGTTACCCTCCCTCCAGCCCCCTTTCTTCTTTTGGCTATACCTCTACTCTACTTTACTATGCTCAAAGGCTTTTTGGTGTATTTGCTTTTTTGTTGGAGGTATAACCTTGTATATTTATAGATTTGCTTCCCATTAGGGGGGCACCTGACGTCTGGGGCAAGAAAAACTGATGTAATGGCGTCTGCTGCATGTTTTATACCCCCTGACGTTATGGAAGAAGGAACAGCAACTGATGCAGGACCCAAGACTTTGTTAATCAGGCCGACTGAGGGCTACTGCAAGCAGATATCCCAAATGTGATGACTGCAACAGTGAATACACTCTAACATCTACATTTATGGTAAGTGTACACAACTGTACTTTACTCAGAGACCACAAAACTGAAATTATCTTAACTGTAGATCTTACTTTGGGGAGAATCACTGCAACAGTAAATAAGATTGTGGTTTGCTTGCTGGAAAAATGAATTGGTCTATTTCTTATGTATTCTGGATGTTTTATGCTTAATGAAAGGCATCAGTTGCTGGGAAACTAGACAATGCACTGGGTCCCAGACCACCAAAAGCAATGAAGTGTATATATTGGATTGTTTTGTCGTTTCAAGAAAAGACCAGATATGGGGAACATTATTAGTCCTATCAAATTACAAGAAGTTTGTGCTTATAAACGTTCTCTTCATAGCAGTTTTATAGGTTGCACTTGAGGTATCATTTATTTCTTTGAACCCATCTCTGCAAATGCCGATCTTTTACACAAACTTCGAAAATGCTGAAAGGCAACCTCTTTATACCTTCGGTGCTAACTGGCATATAGGATACTGTGTTAAAATGATACATAATTTCAAAGAAATAAAAGATCTTCACTGTATCCTTAAAAGAGAAGATGGCATACCCAACTCAAAAGAAACTTGTTGCAGAGTTGCTTTTAATGAAGTAATGACTTGTGTCAAACAGAAAACCAGGAGGTTCTTGGGAATTGGGACCACATGATAGCAGAGCACAGTCCAAAAAGTGTTGCAGACTGTTTTTTAAATGAACTTCCTGTTTCATTCAATTAGCTGTTAATTGAAGTATGTTATAATAGGAGAAAGCTGATATGTTTAGCTTCAATAGCTTTCAGAATGCTAAATTACCACAGAAGGTTCACCCTCTTATTCAGTTGCTAGAAGCATTTTGAAAGGGACCGAATTCTGCTCAGATTAATGTTCTGTTATATTGTACAACTGTTCTGCTGTCCTAAAATAATGCCAGACCTGCATCATTCCCTGTATTCAAGTTTTAGTATGGAACTAGTAATGTACTTCCAAATGAAATCGTAATGCAAGAGAAAATGTACTTTTGAACCCCATCAGTGTAGATTTTCACTTTTTCCTGTGTTAGTAAGGACTGTGTGGCCTTGTAAATTGATAGAATTGTGATGTTTGTATGTTTTTCATAAAAACAAAAAAAAAATCTAACTTTTGTAAGTTATAAGAAATTTCAGTTTTGCAGCTCATTTGCATTCACTTTGCATCTTCCTTCAGTCAAACAGTGACCTGCTACATGCATCCCATTTTTGCCAAGTTAAATATTGGGAGTTTGCAGGCTGTAAGCATGTTTCCTGTTGGCTTGCTTTGTGTGTGTGTCTGTCTTTTAACGAATATCAGATGTAAAATATTTTAAGAATGACTTGCGGGATAATATTATCTGCAGTGACTTGATGCTCTAAAACAAACTCAGTCGTTGCAGATTCTAGCCCACACTGGCTGGTTTCTAACCCTCCAATTTGTGATTGCATTGAAAAAACAAAAATGAATGATGTATGCATAGGCTGTTTTGAATTTTAGCTGGTGTCTTAATATCTGAAATGAAGGTGGTTAAAGTCCTGTGTTTATTCTTATGAACTCTGTGTTTTATTAACATGGGAACTCCTAATAAAATCATGTTGTTTCAGTTCATGTAGATGTTGTGTCCTTTGTGGAATTGCTTTATTTATTTTGACATCTCGTATGTAAATTTTGAGACACACAGCTGAAGCAAAATGGAACAAAGTTCCTCCCAAAAGCATTATTCATTATAGGCTGATAAACTAGTCATCATAACTAATTGAACTGTCTAGTACAGTCAGTGTAAACAACTCTGAGATGTACTCCTTAGTTTTACTACTGGATTCAGACTTATTTCCACAAGTCTTGTAAGTGAAAGCAAATTATAGTACATGTTTTTTAACTTGGTCCCAGGAATATTTGCATATAAAAAGTAACACAAGACTGTCAGGCATACTGTATCACTTGTCTAAGGGTCATTAAGATATGTTCCATCAATGTGAAAACTTGTAGTGGTTCCTGTACGTAAATAAGATGTGAAGGGTCAGGTTACAGATTACAGCCTATAAGCATAATTTGCCTTATTGGCAAGTGCTTTGAGTGTGTCCTTAAAATCATACTATAGTACCAGTTCAGCGTGGATTAATTTGGACTAAATTGCACGTATCCAGACTCATTAAATTTTATTCCAACAGAACATGTTTCTTCCTGTCAATGTAATTCATCTGAATCTTTTCTAATGCTTTCAGCAGTACTGTACTTCAGGGGCCAACAGTAATTAAAGTTAACCCTTCTGAGTGTTTTGGGTATCAGGGTGGTTAAAACACGGAGCTCTATACTTAAGATTAGGGATTCATTCTCTGAACCAAAGCTTGTAACATGAGGTACTGACTTTTTTTTTTTAATGTAAAGGAATGTTCTACCCAAATGTAATTTTTTTTTACTAAAGTGTCCAATAAAGAAAAAAGCATCATGGAGTATGGAGGAAATGATGGTTCTTTAATGCTAGAATTTGCTTCTGCTTTCCGTTCTCATATTTGTCTGATTATCTGTTGCATTATTTAGTCAATGTGGTTAGCTGCATTTACACATTGCAATCAGAATCGGTAGAATTAGGTTAGATTAGGACATGTTTTCCAGATACACGGCCAGTACAGAGTCTTGTCAGAGCTGTTTAATGTGTTACCATCACAGATGCCTAGCTTTACAACTTAAAGTAGTGTGGCCTGGAGTTGCAGTTTTAAGTCTGAATGAAAGCAAGTGTTTTATGCTTAGTTTTGTGATGCAAGGGAATAAGAAAATTCCACTTACGTTTTCTCATCACAGAATTACTCATTTTTCACTTTAACCAAATCCCAATAGTACCACGTAGAGTGTTTTACTGTCTGTTTTCTGTTAAAATTTTAAACTATATTTTGTAAAATTGGATGTGATTTTCTTGTGGTATTTGTTACAGCATCGTTTACATTATGTACCAATGTTCATCTAAGGCAAGTCATTCAGAGGGGGTGAATACATCAAAGGCACTAATTTTGGCTATAGGTTCATTAACAGGCTTTGCAGTAGAATACAAGCAATCTCGGCCAAAGTATAGCCTTGATTCTAGCTACAGTTTCAGTAAAAAAAAACTGTACAACACGAGCCAGCTTAGCCCTCGTGTGCCAAAATTTCTAATAGCCAAGCAAGAAAATTTAACTTTGCAACAACAGTTCTGAGTTTGAGAAAGCAACTAATACAGTTACCTGTCAAATGTAATCTTTATTGGCCATTAATTAGGGTCTGCCTTGGGTGAAATGGCATACTGGGCAAAGGGCTCCATGGCACCTCCCCCATGCAATACCCTCTGTGCTCCAATTTCCACTCCACATTCTACACCCAACAACCACCAGGTTACTTTTTCTTCCTTGCTTGTCTAAGCCTATTTGGGCATAGCCCAGCTGTCAACTTCATAAGAAAGCAACCTGGGACAAAGCCAGATTGTCTTAATAATCAGCTTTTTTACATCATCCTTTTAACGCAATCTAACTGGCTAAAACTTCACAGTAATAACTGTGGAGGAAGTAATAGAGTAAAGTTTGGTGTGGGATCTGGGGCTTGCTAGGCCCCACAAGACACAGGTTGGTAGATGACCTTGAGGTCCTGTAACAGCTTTCTTTTTAACCTTTTCATCCAGTGATGGCTTGACCAAAAATCACTTTTCGGCTTTTCCCGGTTAGGGGTCGCCACAGTGGGTCACCTTTCCGCTCACCATTGGCAGTAGAGTTTTACGGTGTTGAGTTTCCAGCCCGGCGCCCAACCTTCCACAGAGGGCATACGCATGCACTCACGCCTAGGGCCAATTTAGAGTGTCCAATCCACCTACAGCATGTCTTTGGGATGTGGGAGGAAACGGGAGCACCTGGAGGAAACCCATGTGATCAAACGGAGGGCATGCAGACTCTGCACAGAAGGCACCCTAGCCGACTTGAGCAAAAATGACTAAGGAAAAAAAAATTGGTCTTGTTTGACCTTTTCTTCATGTATCATTTTGATTTACTAGACAAAAGTAAATTTCTAATACCTCTGGAGGGAATAAAAGCCAGGGACCTGGGTGCATGTTACAGAATTTTAAATTGTGGAGGAAATTAATAAATTAAGCTGGTGGCCACTACAGGCTTGCAGAGGTGAATTTTAGAGATGTTTTTTTTCCAGTCTTTTGATCCTGTGGTAGAACAGAAGTCATTTGTAAGGAAATAAATCCATTCTTAAGGAATAAGGTTTGCACAAGTCTTCATGTTTAAAGCCAAAAATAGCAGTAAACCATAAAGTGAGAGAATAAATGATTGCAAGGATACATATGTCCTGTCAGAGAATAGTGCCCGCCTTCCTCCCCCCAAAAATGACAGTAACCTGTGTATTCTTGTGTTAGATTGTGATAAAGGAGAAGACGCACATGGTTATAGCCATATAATTTGACTGGCTGCTAACACACATGTACATGTACAGCATTCCTCTTCATCTTTACCCCAAAATAGAGTTTGTGTACCCCTCTGATGTCAGAAAGAGAAAACTGGGGGGGGGGGAAATGGAACACAGTAATATATATCAACCTGTTGCTGTTGTATGTAAACAACATGTGTACTTAGCACTACAACCATGTGTTAAGTGAAAAAACAGTGATCACAATAATGTATTAAATTTGTGCTACTAGAAAGTCCACTGTACCTAGATGTTCTATAGTGACCTTCTGTACACACCTCTGGTTTGTAATGAAAGTTAAAGAAATAATTAATGCACTTTTCCCAGGAGCCTGCACAAATTATAGTGACCTATGTATACCTTAAGGATTGGCTGAGTAATTGCAGCAAATTTCTATTCACTCCTTTGAACCGGGTTAGTTTTAGACTAGGTGAAATTTTGGCACAGACCCCCTACTAAGCGTTTGTCAAAATCCCCTTCTACTGCTTGGGTTGTAGAAGCCAACGGGCCTCTAGAATCTCTGAGGGTACAGATGTACTGAGATGTACTTTATGCAATATTCATATGTCCACTTTTTTTTCCTTCTTGCCAAGAAGAGTAATGTGTATGTACCTTGCAATACTTTGAGAGTCCACAGATAAAAATTAGTGATATATTTACACCCGCAGACGTACTGACACTGCCTGTAGCAAGCTAGGTCCATCAAAAGATATGCAAACATACTCAAATGATGCACAGTTAACTGCTGATGAAATGAAATAATGCCAGTTCACCTATAGTATGTCTTTGAAGTGCTAGAGGAAACCAGAGCACACGGATGAACACCCACAGTGAAATAGAGGATAAGCAGACACCATACAAAAGAAGAAACGGCTAATAACCAAGAGCTAAGAGGTATAAAATGACAGTGCTACCTGTTGTACATCTGTGCCAGTGAGCAGATGTTCTTGTTTCACTGTTGCAGTCATTACATTTGGGTAATCTGCTGGCAGGTTTCCCTCAGTAGGCCTGAATATCAGTCTTGGGTCCAGCGTCGGTTGCTGTCTCTTCTTCCATGACGTCAGGGGTATAAAACATGCAGCCGACACCATTTTATTCAGTCTTTCTTGCTGCGTGGTGCCCAAAGCAGAAGCAGTTCGCAAGTGCCGGTCGGCCGACTCCTGAAATTTTCGCATTCGAGTTTCAGAACCGAAGTCTTCAATTAAAGCCAAGTACCCCGTTGGGGAAACTTTTTTTTGCTCCTTACCGATGTCAGTAAAAGTTAATAATTGCATTACTTGTGGGAAGCAAATACCTCATAAGAATTTTAATTTGTACTGTATTCTTTGCCAAGGCCCAGGTCATAATGTGCCTTACTGTCGATTTTGTACTAAATTTAACCAATGCACTATTAAGCGTCTGTATATTTTTGCTTCAAAATATTTTGGATCCAGATTTAAGTACCCTGAAATGTCATCTGATAGCAATCCGACTACCGGAGTTCACAAAAAACACAGACAGACCGTCGAGGTCCAAAACCGACGAAGCTTCTCCTAAGCCAGTCGCTGGTTCGCCGGTACTCAGTGAGGTGCTGTCACAGACCCTGATACCTGCTACTTTTGAGTCGCAGGCCTCTACCGAGACCAATGCGGAGTCCTGTATGCCACGAGATTCTCAGAGTATTGAACCCGTGGATGTCTCTCCCTCAGATGGGTCCGGAGCCGCTGAGCAGACACCGGCTTCTGAGGGTGTTTTCAGGCCTCAACATTTCTATATAAAACCGATGCCAGCTTAAAAAAAAACTTCTAAGTCTAAAAACCGACGCATGAGCCACGTGCTCAGGCCCCTATGCCTAAAAAACAGATGATCAAAATGGCTGAAGACTTACCTTGAGCGGGGGTTCCCAAACCACCACCCCCCCCCTTCTAAAAGGCTTAGGATAGACACTGATTATGAATCTTCAGTTCAGGTTTCGATTTCTTCGGATTCCTCTTCTGATCAGGAAGTTTCTATACCACCCTATGAGGATTCAGATGCAGAGGAATCCATCTCAATCTGCATCTCCTCCTGAGGATTATTCTTTTGGAGAAACATTGCATACTTTAAGGGAACATTTTTATTGGGAGAGTCAGGATTTCTCGGAATCAAAAAAGAGGCTTAGGGATTTCCTTGTTCCTCAGCATAGGCCTTTGGCTATACCTCCTGTATTAGACATTGTTGTGTTTTCGGAATCAAGCATGGCTCCTGATTCCCTACCTCCAGCTCCTAGTAAGCCAGACAGATATTACAGGGTTCCTGACTCCCACAAATTTTTATTCAAAAATCCTGCTGCTGATCCTGAGACTATCTCACAGGGTCCCAAAGGTGTAAAGGCCTCTACAGCCCAAAATTCAAACCCCTCTGATAAAGATTCCAGGGGGCTGGATAGATGGGAAAAGAAGGTTTATACGTCTGCAGACTTGGCAATTAGTGCCTTAAACTGCCAGTTTCATATGCTTAAATATCAACAGCATGTTATGTACTTATTGAAACAGAAAATGATGTTGATTTCTGACTGTGTGGAAAATAAAGAATTGCAGGAATTATTGCATGCAGCAGAACAGGTTGGAAAGCATACTTTGCAATGTGATTTTGATTCCTTGGAGGCCTCTTGCAGGCCCGCAGTTACTGGATCTGTAATTAGAAGATATGCCTGGCTCAAGGAGCAAAATCTGCCTGATCATGTTAAAGCTAAATTGTTGGATGCACCTTTACAGCATGATACACTGTTTGGTAATAAGGCAGAAGAGGTTTTAAAGAAAATGAAGACAAAGCTAAATCTATGCAAACTGTAAAAGATTTCTTACAAGTGCAGCCACCCAGATTCAATAGGCATTGGCCTACTAAAAATTGGTCCTTTCCTGTGTCCAACAGAGCCTCGCAAGGCAAATCCAGGCACTCAAAAGGCTCTAGATACCAATCACGGGGATGTTTGTGTTTCACTGTTGTAGTCATTACACTTGGGTTATCCTGCTGGCAGGCAACCTGCATTCAGCCTGAATTCCAACGTCCTGGTCTGCCGTCTGCTGCTGTCACCTCTTCCCTGATGTCAGTGCGCCAGGGGTATAAAAGATGCAGCCGACGCCATTTTCTTCTCTTTCTTGCTGCGCAGTGCCCGAAGTAAAAGCAGTTCGCAAGTGCCAGTCGGCAGACTCTTGAGATTTTCGAAATCGAATTTCAGATCCGAAGTCTTCAATAAAGCTAAGTACCCCATTGAGGAAACTTTTTGCTTGCTCCAGTCCGATGTCAGAAAAAGTTAACAATTGTATTTCTTGTGGGAAGCAAATACCTCATAAGGATTTCCACTCTTACCCTAGGCTCTGACCACGACGTTGCTAGTTGTCGGGTTTGTGCTAGATTTAACCAACGCACTATTAAGCGTTGGTACGACTTTGCTTTTCATTATTTTGGCAGAAGGTTTAACTACATAATGCTGTCAGAACAACCGATGACTGGAATTCAAAAAAACGCAAGGATAAAGACAAGGTCAAGCATCTGAGGTCCAAAACCGACAACGAAGGCTCTTCTAGGCCAGTCGCCAGTGCTCAGTGAGGTGCTTTCACAGCCCCTGTCTCCTGCTACCTCAGAGCCACAGGCTGCCTCAGACTCCCACGTGGAGACCGCTAGGCCTCTGGATACTCAAGGTATTGGTCCTTCGGAAATTAATCCCTCAGATGGGTCCGGAGCCACTGAGCAAGCATCAGCTTCTGAGGGTGTCTTCAGACCTACACAACTTTTATTTAACGCCTACTTCAGCATCCAAGACACAGTCTAAAACAGTTTTAAAGACAAGAAAACCAGTACAGCATTCTCCAGGAGAGGCTTCTATGCCTAAGAAAGAGATGCTCAAAATGGCTGAAGACCTAATTACTTTGATCAGGGGTTCCCATCCCCCTCCTGTTAAGAGGCCTAGGCAAGACACTGACTATGATTCCTTTGATCAGGTTTCCATTTCCTCTGACTCATCTTCTGATCAGGGATATTCTGTTCCTCCCTATGAGAATTCTGATGCTGAAGATTCTATTCCTTTAGCTTCTCCGGAGGACTATTCTTTTGGGGAAACCCTGCATACCATGAGGGAGCATTTCCATTGGGAGAGCCAGGATTTTTCCGATTTTAAGAAAAGACTTAGAGACTTTTTTTTACTTCCTCAGCACAGACCTCTTGCAACCTGTTCTAGACATAGTGGATGATGTTTTCTCAGTGTCCGGCCCGTTTCCAGACTCTCTACCTCCTGCCCATGTCAAGCCAGACAGATACTACAGGGTCCCAGACACCCATAAATTTCTTTTCAAAAACCCTGCTGCTGACCCAGAAACTATCTCACAGGGTCCCAAAGGGGTCAAAGCTGCTTCTGCCAAAAGCTCTGTCCCCTCAGACAGAGATTCTAGGGCTTTGGACAGATGGAAAAAAAATTACACTTCTGCTACCTTGGCTGTAAGGGTTTTAAATTCAGTTTCATATGCTCAAATATCAGCAATATTTAATGTCTTTGTTAAAACAAAAAATGTTGACAAATTCTGAATGTACTGAGAACAAAGATTTGCAGGATTTATTGCATGCAGCTGAACAAGTGGGAAAACATACTTTGCAATGTGGCAATGTGGCTATGATTCACTGGAGGCCTTGTGCAGAGCCGCTGTTACAGTTTCTGTTATTAGAAGGCATGCTTGGTTAAAGGAACAGAATCTACCTGATCATGTTAAAGCAAAATTGTTGGATGCTCCATTACAGCATGATACTTTGTTTGGTGTTAAGGCAGAGGAGGTGTTAAAGAAAATGGAGGATAAGGCAAAATCTATGCAGACAGTAAAGGATTTCTTACAGGTACAGCCACCCAGATTTAGCAGGAACTGGCCCTCTAAGAATTGGTCCTTTCCAGTGTCAGACCACAAAGAGGCAGATTCAGAAGAGACCGGCAACAGCCCCAGGGATCATACAGGCCCAACCAATGGGGTGCTTCTACCTCCAAAAGCTGAGAAGACAAATCACAGCCTTATAGAAAAACATCACAATGACTTCCCTCTGCCAATGCCAAGCACTTTTTTTTTTTTGGCAGCACCCTTAGGGGGAAAGCTAACACTTTTTTCACAAAACTGGTACAAGATCACCCAGGACAAATGGGTCTTAAATATAGTCTCTCAGGGCTACAGGTTCTACTTTACACCCTTCCAAAGGCAAAAGGTATGCTAGACCTGCCACGCAATCAATGGCAAGAGGCACAAAAACAAGTTTAATCGCTCGTGGACATGGGGGCTATTTAGCCACTGCCACAACAAGAGCAGGGACAAGGATTTTACTTGAGACTTTTCTTAGTACCAAGAAAGAACAAAACCTGGAGACCAATTCTGGACCTGTCTATACTAAATACTTTTCTGGACGTCCCAAAATTCAAAATGTTGACTACGGCAGCTTCTGCCCATGCTGGACAAGAAGGCTTGGTTTGTAACTTTGGACCTCAAATTGGCATACCTGCATGTCCCAATCAGACAAACTTGCAGAAGATACCTCAGATTCATAGCTGGCTCAAAGCACTATTCTCTGCACTGCCCTTTGGCTTATCTACTGCACCCAGGGTCTTCACAAAATGCCTGGCACCAGTAATTGCATTTTGCAGACAGAGGAATTCAAATATACCCCTACTTGGACGACTGCCTTATTCAAGCAAAGGACAAAGATATTCTACTACAGCATCTGGCGTTTGTAAAAAGATTACTTATTTGCCTAGGGTACACAGTAAACAAAAAGAAATCAAAACTTGTCCATCTCAAGAGAGAATATTCCTGAGTGCAAGCTTAAATACAACTGCCCAGATGGCTTATCTCACGCCAGACAAACAAAGGCATCTGACTTCTTACTTCAAAGACAAGACATGACAGCAAAGACCCAGTTATCTGCAAGGAAAATTCTGCAGGCTGTGGGCTACATGGCATCCTGCATTCTACTAATTACATATGCAAGACTGCATATGAGGAAACTACAATGGTATCTAAAAAGTGTTTGGACTCTGCATTGCCACAGCCTGGAAACAGTAATTACACTCATTCCCTGCCTGCAACAGGAATTTCATTGGTGGGCACAGGCCTGTCACCACAACAAGGGACAGCCATTCACCTTACCCACTGCCAGGCAGACGCATCAGATTATGCTTGGGGGGCGCACATGGCAGGAAAATGTATTCAGAGCACATGGCCCACAAACCAAATGCATCTTCATATCAATCAAAAAGAGGTGCTAGCTGTACAAAATGCCTTGACAGCCTTCAAGGACCTACTTCATCCAGGACAACTACTGATAAAGACAGACAATACTACAGTCATGTGGTACATAAGCAAGGGGGCACACATTCCTACCCCCTCTGCAGACAAGCCATGACTTTGTGGAACACAGCATTGACTTACCAAGTACATCTGCAAGCACAATTCCTGCCAGGAAAGACAAATACTTTGGCAGACGAACTAAGCAGAAACCTCAAAACCTCATGGATCCTCACGACTGGAAACTGGATCCACAAATCTTCAACATAACAGGGAAATGGGGATGCCCAGACATAGATCTATTCGCCTCCCCTCAACTGCCAGCTACAGAGATTCTGCACTCGGACTTATCACAAGCAAGCATGGAAAGTGGACGCCCTTTCATTCAGCTGGAAAGCCCTTACAGTATATGCCTTCCCTCCTCTGCCTCTCCTCTCCAAGGTACTCCTAAAGGTCAGACAAGAGAAGCCAAAAATTAATACCGATTGCCCCAGACTGGCCATGCCAGCACTGGTACCCAATCCTAAAGAGCTAGTCTCAAGCCTCAGCCTGGTCATTGTCTCTAATACCTCATTTGCTGACCCAACAGAACAACCACATCCTACATAGCCAACTCAAAACCCTAAATCTGGCTGCATGGCGGATAATGTAATCATTCAGAACACACCTCTCTCTCTAAAGCAGTTATGGATGTTATTTTGGAGGCCAGGAGGCCCAGCACCAGAAAATCTTATGCAGAGAAATGGAAGAAATTCTGTGCTTGGAACCAAGCGCAGGGAATTGACTCGCTTGAACCAAATATTCCTCAGATTTTGCAATACCTAACTGAGATGCTGGACTAAGGCCTATCCTTCTCATCAATTAAGATCCATGCCTCTGCCATTTCAGCTAATTACAATACAGACCCACCTATATTTTCTCATCCACTGCTATGACAGTTTCTCAGAGGGGCCAAAAACATAACACCTCCTAGGAGAGCTCCAATGCCTACATGGGACCTCAATTTTGTCTTGGAAAAACTCACACTGCCTCCTTTTGAGCCAGCCAGTACAGCAGAGATAAAATACTTGTCATGGAAAACTGCTCTCCTAGCAATAACTTCAGCAAGAAGAGTCTCAGAGTTACAGGCACTAATGGCTGTGGAACCTTTTATTATTTTTCATCAGGACAGGGTTTCTCTAAGGACAAACCCCACATTTATGCCTAAGGTAGTGTTCAGTGTGGCTCTTAACCAAACCATACATTTGCCTACCTTTTATCCAAACCCACAGAATAAGGGGGAAAGACTTCTGCATACTTTGGACATACACAAGCAGCTACGCTTTTACTTGGACAAGACTAAAGCCTTCAGAAAGATATGCTGCAGGTTCCCAAGGAAAAGCCACTTCAAAGCAGACTATTTCAAAATGGATAGGCCACTGCATTCATTTCTGCTATTCACAACATGGCAAATCGGTGCCCAAGGGCATTAGGCCACATTCTACCAGAGCAGCAGCCTTCCTCAGAGGAGTACCAACCAAGGATATTTTGGAGGCTGCAACATGGACTTCAGTGCACACTTTTACAAAGCACTACCATTTACCTCTCTACTCTAAATCCAGAGCAGGCTTTGCCACTGCAGTTCTGCAGGGCCTCATAGCCACTCCAAACTCTATTTAGGCCCAGCTGCCCAACCTCCGCTTTGGGATTCAACCCAAGTGTAATGACTGCAACAGTGAAACACGAACATAGTACAGTTGTGTACCTACCATAAATGTAGATGTTCGAGTGTATTCACTGTTGTAGTCCAGGTTACACTCCCACCATCCCCCTTTTTCTTTTCTGGGACTTACCTGTACTAATCTATTCTATACAACCTATGTGGTGTATTTGCTTGTAGATGAAGGTTATGTGCATGCTTTTTTATGATCATAATTTTTACAGCCTACCCTTATGGGGGCACCTGACATCTGGGGCAAAAAACTGAAGAAAATGGCGTCTGCTGCATCTTTTTATACCCCCTGGCGCACTGCCGTCAGGGAAGAGGTGACAGCAACCAAAGCCAGACCAGGACTTTGGAATTGAGGCCGACTGCGGGTTGCCTGCCAGCAGGATAACCCAAGTGTAATGACTGCAACAGTGAATACACTTGAACATCTACATTTATGGTAGGTACACAACTGTACTTTCTTACAGGTCAAAGCAATGGGGTGCCTCTGTCTCCAAATCTGGAAGAAACAAAGCACAACCCTACAGTAAGCAGTCTCAATGACTTCCCTCCACCATCACCAAGCACTTATCTTTTGGCAGTCCTCTTGGGGGTAAAATTAGCACTTCAAGCTCAAAATTGGCAGTTAATTACCCAGGACAAGTGGGTATTAAACATAGTATCCCAGGGGTACAGATTTCATTTCCATACTTTGCCAATTTCAAACGGTTGGCTAGATCTGCCACAAAATCAATGGGCAGAGGCTCAAACAAGTTACGTCCCTCATGGATATGGGGGCTATTCAGCCAGTACCAGAAAAGGAAAAAGGACAAGGTTTTTATTCAAGACTGTTCCTGGTACCCAGAAAAGACTATGCCTGGTGTACAATACTGGAATTATCGATTTTGAACACGATCTTGGACATTCCAAAATTCAAAATGCTGACTTTACAACAGCTACTGCCCATGCCGGGCAAGAACGCTTGGTTAGTGACTCGACTTAAGAGGCATTCCTGCATATCCCAGTAAGGGAATTGTGCAGAAGATACCTCTGCTTCAAGGCAGGTTTTATGCATTACCAATTTTCTGCACTGCCCTTTGGCTTATCTACTGCGCCCAGGGTCTTTAAGTGCCTGGCACCAATAATTTCATTTTGCAGACAAAGAAGCATACAAATCTATCCTTGCTTGAACGACTGTCTTATTCAAGCAGAAAACAAGGACATTCTTCAATATCTGGTGTTTGTAAAAAGGCTTCTAACATGCCTAAGGGTACACAATAAACAAAAAGAAATAACAACTGGTACCCGCTCAAAAAATTACATTCCTGGGTGCAAGCTTGAATACAACTGCCCAGATGGCTTACCTTATGCCACACAAACAAAGGCAACTGACTGTATACTTCAAACAGATGGCAACAAAAAACCAGTTATCTGCAAGACAAATTCTGCAGGCTTTGGGGTTCATGGCATCCTGCATTCTGCCAATTCCATATGCAAGACTGCATATGAGGAAACGTCAGTCGTATCTAAAAGGTTTATGGAGTCAACATTGTCAGTCTGGAAACAATGATTCCCCTCATTCCCTGCCTACAACAGGAGTTTTGTTGGTGGGCAGAGACATGTCACCAAAACAAGGGACGGTCTTTCACTCTACCCCCTACCACCCAAACCCTAACTACAGATGCATCAGACTATGCTTGGGGGGCCCACCTGGCGGGGAGATGCATTCAGGGCATATGGAACCCAAAGCAAATGCATCTGCATATCAACCAGAAAGAGATGCTAGCTGTTCAGAATGCCCTGACAGCCTTCAAGGACTTACTTCATCCAGGACAACTACTGACAGACAGAGACAGCACCACTGTTATGTGGTACATAAACAAGCAGGGGGGGGGTACACATTCCTACCCCCTTTGCAGACTAGCCATGGCATTTTGGGACATAGCCTTGACTTATCAAGTACATCTTCAAGCACAATTCCTGCAAGGAAAACAAAATACTCTGGCAAACGACCTAAGCAGAAATTTTATGGACCCTCACGAGTGGAAACTGGATCCACAAATCTTCAGCATGGTAACAGAAATGGGGGAGCCCGACATAGATCTATTTGCCTCTCCCCAAAATTATCAACTGGACAAATTCTGCACAAGGACTTATCACAGAAGCATGGAAAGTGGATGCCCTATCCTTCAATTTCGAAAAACCTATCAGTCTACGCCTTTCCTCCTCTGCCTCTTCTCCCCAAGGTCTTACTAAAGATCAGACAGGAAAAGCCAAATATGATCCTAATTGCCCAGGACTGGCCTCGCCAGCACTGGTACCCAATTCTAAGGAATGTTTCAAACTCCCTCCTTGGTACTTGTCTCAAGTACCTCATCTACTGTCTCAGCAGAGCAATCAAATTCTGCACAATCGGCTCCAAATGCTGAACCTGGCAGCATGGCTGATCATGTAACTATTCAAACACCTCTCAGTAAATCTGTGATGGATGTTATTTTGGAAGCCAAAAGGCCTAGTACTAGAAAATCTTATGCTGATAAATGGAAGAGATTCTGTGCTTAGAACCAAGCACAAGGAACGGACACAGCAAAACCAAATATTCCTCAGATTTTACAATACTTGACTGAGATGCTTGACAAGGGCGTATCTTTCTCTTATATAAAAATCCATGCCTCTGCCATCTCGGCTCATTACAGCAATTGAGCCTCTCATCCTTTCTCATCCTCTGCTAAAACAGTATCTTAGAGGGGCCAAAAAGGTAAGTTCTCCCAGACGGTCATCAACTCTTGCATGGGACCTCAGTTTTGTGCTGGAAAAACTCACCCTGCCTCCTTTTGAACCAGCAGCTACTGCGGATATAAAGTTTTTATCTTTGAAAACAGCTTTCCTTTTGGCAATCACTTCAGCAAGAAGGGTTTCAGAACTATAGGCCCTCATGGCTCTGGAGCCTTTTATTGCATTTTACCCAGACAGAGTGTCCCTCAGGACCAATCCTTTATGCCTAAGGTGGTATCCAGTGTGGCTCTTAACCAAACTATTCATCTGCCAACTTTTTACCCAAATCTGCAGACCAAGGGGGAGCAGATTCTGCATTAATTGGACATACACAGACAACTAAGAGATTCTACTTAAACAGGACCAAATCTTAGTCTGAGCAACTACTGGTGGCATTTGCTGCAGGATCAGAGGGGAAGGCTATATCAAAGCAGACTATTTCTAAGTGGATAAGCCACTGCATTCGTTTCTGCTACTTGCATCATGGTAAACCGGTGACCAAGGGGGATCAGGTCACATTCCACCAGGGCTGCCCTCTACCTCAGCAGCCTTTCTCAGAGGAGTTCCAACCAAAGATATTCTAGAAGCTGCTACTTGGAGCTCTGTTCATACTTTTACAAAGCATTATCATTTGTCTTAAGTCCAGGGCAGGCTTTGCCACTGCAGTTCTGCAGGGCCTTATAGCCGCTCCTAATGCTATTTAGTTTCATCCTCCCATCCATAGCTTTGGGATTCTACCCAAATGTAATGACTGCAACAGTGAAACATGAAGAACATAGTACAGTTGTGTACACTTACCATAAATGTAGATGTTCGAGTGTAGTCACTGTTGCAGTCCGGATTTACCCACCCATCATCCCCCTTTTTTCTAGAACTTCTCTTTCCTTCATTATATTCTAAATCCTTTGTGGTGTATTTGCTTTTAGATGAAGGTAAAGTTTGTTGCTAAAAGTGCATTTACATATATATTGCTGTTTATATATATCTCTTTTTTTTTTTTTTTTTTTTTTTGCTCCCCATTTGGGGGGCATCTGACATCTGGGGCAACAAAAACTGAATAAAATGGTGGCTGCATGTTTTATACCCCTGACGTCATGGAAGAAGAGAGCAACCAACGCATGACCCAAGACTTTGATATTCAGGCCGACTGAGGGCAACCTGCCAGCAGATTACACAAATGGTAATGACTGCAACAGTGAATACACTCTAACATCTACATTTATGGTAAGTGTACACAACCATACTTTACTTTCACACGCATTCTGTGTCTGACAGCCCACTAATAACTGCTTACTTAATATGCTGTACATACCTCTCATTTGTCCAGATTTTTGCTGTATATTTTTGGTTTGGTTCTCAAAATCTGTTTTTCTGGCATGGCAAATCATTGGGGTGATCTGAGGAAAGAAGTCACTAAATGACATTTGAGTTTCAGACTTCATATTCAGAAAAATGCATGCTAAGACAAATCCTGATGTCCTTCAAGGATGCATCTGCAGTCATAACAAATGGGTTGTCCTGTCGTCAGGCAGCCCTTCGGTCGGCCGGATTCCAAAGTCTGGGTCCGGCTTCGGCTGATGTTGCACTTCACCCGACGTCATCTCTGCTGGTCTTCGGGTATAAAGGCATCAGCCGACGCCATTTTCCTCAGTCTTTCTTGCCGCGTGGTGCCCGAAGCAGAAGCTGTTCGCAAGTGCCGGTCGGTCAGATCCAGAGATTCCTACTACCGAATACTACTTCGAAGACTTCTAAAAAGCTAAGTACCCCGTTGGGGACTCTTTCTTGCCTCAGCCGATGTCAGAAAAAGTAAATAACTGTTTAACTTGTGGGAAACAAATACCTCATAAAGATTTCCACTCTTACTGCCTACCTTGTTTAGGCCCAGACCACGACGTATCTGCCTGTTTAGCCTGTGCTTCCTTCAACCGACTAACGCTTAGGCGTCGGTCGGAGTTTGCTGAACAGTTTTTCGACTCAGATTTTGCGTACATTATGCCGTCGGATCCTCCGACTACACAAATAGTTAAAAAACGCAAAGAAAAAGACCGACACTCGTCCGCGGTTTCGGACGAAACCACGGTTAAGCAGGCCGCGAGTGTCTCGGTTTCGGCCGAAACCGAGAAAACCGGTCAATCCTTAGCCGAATCCATGACTACTACCAAGGCTCCTGCTACCTTAGTTGAATCGGCCTCTGAAGTTTTGCCTACTACTGCAGTTTCTAGTGACTTATCTGACACCATCCCTTTGGATGTCTCTACCCCAGCACGTGGTGCTGCTAGGCCTCCTGCAGCCATGTCTATAAAGGCCTTTGCCAGGGCCAAAGCAGCCAAAACTGCTAAGTCAGTGCCTGTTAAGGCCCCCTCACACAGGCACACTTCCAGTTCTCAAATGCTTACTCTGGCAGAGGATTTAATCTCCTTAATTAGGGGATCCCAATCTCACCCAGACAGGGCCGCTCAGCCCCCAGAAAAGAGACCTAGGGCAGAGCCACCCCAGCCAGAGTCCTCTGATGATTCTTCGGATGACTCAGTCACTACAGACCAGCCAGAGGCTCCTTTTTCTACTTATGAAGATTCCGATGCTGATGAATCCATTCCATCTGCCTCTCCACCAGAGGAATTTTCCTTTGGGGAAACCCTTCATGCCATGAGAGAACAATTCCAATGGCAGGGACAAGATTTCTCAGATTCAAGAAAAAGGCTTAGGACCTTTCTGCACTTACCACAACATAGACCCTTAGCTATACCTCCAGTTTTGTCTGTTGTGGATGATGCATTTAATGATGTTTGCACTGCACCTGACTCTTTACCTCCAGCCCCTGCCAAACCAGACAGATTTTACAGGGTCCCACAAACTCATCACCACCTTTTCAAGGCCCCTCTTGCAGATCCTGAGACTATATCCCAGGGGCCTAAGGCAGTAGCTTCTACCTCATCAAAAAACCCTCTCCCTTCTGAAAGGGAATCCAGGTCCTTAGAGAGATGGGGCAAAAAAGTTTACACCTCTGCTACTCTCTCAGCTAGAGCTTTAAACTGTCAGTTTCACATGATCCAATACCAAGAGTTTATGCTTGATCAGTTAACTAAGAAACTGTCCTCTGATGAATCTTTAGATAAGAAATATGTTTTAGAAATGGTGAATAACATACAGCAGGTTAGTAACCATTCCTTAAAATGTGGCTATGATGCACTGGAGGCTTCATTTAGGTCAGCCATGACTGACACAGTGATAAGAAGGCATGCATGGTTGAAAGAACAGGTCCTGCCAGATCATGTTAAAGCAAAGCTGTTAGATGCTCCTATGGACAAGGACAGTCTATTTGGTACCTCTGCTCAGCAAGTAATGAAGAAAATGGAAGAGAAGGCAAAATCTGTACAAACAGTTAAGGACTTCCTACAGGTTCAGCCCCCAAGGTTTAGCAGGAACTGGCCTGCCAAAAATTGGTCCTTTCCAGATTCCTCAAAATCTCAGAGGCAGGAATAGACGCTCTAGAGGCAGAAATCAACCCAGAGGAGGTGCCTTTAGAGGATGCCAGTGGCAAGGCAATAACCAGCGAGGCACGGACACAACCACTGCCACTGCAACAGGACAATCACAGTGATTTGGCTCTGACACCGCCTACCAGGGAACAAATAGCAGCACCTTTAGGCGGAAAGTTAGCCTTATTCTCAAACAATTGGCACTATATCACAAAAGACAAGTGGATTTTACAAACCATAGACCAAGGCTACAGGTTCCACTTCCACACCTTACCAGTAAAAAGAGGAATGCCAAACCTGCCTCCAACTCAAAAAACAGAAGCTCTAAAGCAGGCAGCTCAACTAACAAAGATGAGAGCTGTGGAAAGAGTACCAATAACACAACAGGGCAAAGGATTCTACTCCAGACTTTCTAGTTCCAAGAAAAGAGAAAACTTGGAGACCTATTCTCGACCTGTCCGTCTTAAACACATACATCATCGTCCCAAAATTCAAAATGCTGACCCTACAGCAACTCCTTCCCATGCTGGGCAAGGAGTGTTGGCTGGTGACTCTAGATCACAAGGAGGCATACCTGCACGTCCCCATTCGACCAGATTGCAGAAGATACCTCAGATTTCTTGCAGGATCAGAGCATTATCAATTCTCAGCATTGCCCTTTGGCTTATCTACTGCGCCCAGAGTATTCACAAAATGCCTGGCATCAGTAATCGCTCATTGCAGGCTACAGGGAATCCAAATTTATCCATACCTGGACGACTGCCTGTTACAAGCGGACAACAAAGACAAGCTGACAACAGATTTACAAAGGGTCATTTGCTTGCTACAAGCCCTGGGATACACAGTCAATTTAAAAAAGTCAAGACTGATCCCATCCCAGACAAGAACATTCTTGGGTGCAGAATTGGACACAGTAAAACAAATGGCATTCCTGACTGCAGAAAAACAAGAACAACTTCCTCTTTACTTCTTGGCATTAACAAAGCAGAACAAAGTAACAGCAAGAAAAGTACTGCAGGCTTTGGGCTTCATGGCATCATGCATAATCCTGATCCCCCATGCCAGACTACATATGAGAAAGCTACAGTGGTACCTAAAAAATTTATGGTCTCAACACAGGCACAGCTTAGAAACCGAAATCCCACTAATCCCATGCCTGAAACAAGAATTCCTATGGTGGGCCCAAGCATGCCAGTCAAACCTAGGCTTGCCCTTCCGCAACTGTCAAGCAAACCAAACCATCACAACGGACGCCTCAGACCTAGGCTGGGGGGTGCACATGTTGGACAAGTGCATACAAGGATTGTGGACTCCAGACCAGCTGCACCTGCACATAAACCAAAAAGAAATGCTGGCAGTAAAACTAGCAATTCAGAAATTCAGGCCATTCCTCAAAGAAGGCCATTTAATGATAAGGACAGACAACACCACAGTCATGTGGTACATCAACAAGCAGGGGGGCACTCATTCCTACCCCCTATGCAGAATGACTCTGGACCTTTGGAACATGGCTCTGAGCTACAACATCCAGTTACAGGCAACCTTTGTGCCAGGAAAAGAAAACACCCTAGCAGACATGTTAAGCAGAACCACCTCGGATGCTCACGAATGGATGCTGCACCCGGACATCTTCAAGGCCATCACAAAGAAATGGGGAATGCCTCAAATAGACCTATTCGCATCCCCACTCAACCACCAGCTCAAGAAATTCTGCACAAGGACGTGCCACCCTCTTGCATGGAAGGTGGACTCCCTATCCTTCAGTTGGAAAGGCCTGACAGCTTATGCATTTCCACCTCTTCCTTTGATGCACAAGGTACTACTGAAAATCAAAGAGGAACGCCCAAGGATAATTCTGATAGCTCCGAATTGGCCAAGACAACACGGGTATCCTTTGCTGAGGAGCATGTCTCGGGAGAATGTGGTCAATACCCCTGATGCCTTTGATGTTAACTCAGAACAACTACAACATCATGCACCCAAACCTAAAAACCTTACAACTGACTGCCTGGAACATCACTTAAGAGCAACTAACCCAGAACCCAAAGGGTTAAAGACATTATCCTTGAAGCCCGCAGACCTTCAACAAGAAGGAACTATGCAGGAAAATGGAAAAGGTTTGCCACTTGGAGTGCTGAAAGAGGAAAAGATGTGTCAAACATAGACATTGCTAACATCCTGGAGTACTTGGCAGAGCTTCTACATACAGGCCTGTCCTATTCCTCCATCAAGATACATGCATCAGCTATTTCTGCAGAATACAGCTTCGATCCACCTGTCTTCTCACACCCTCTACTCAGGCAATTCCTCAGAGGGATCAAGAATGTAAAACCTCCTAGGAAACCACCACTACCAACATGGGACTTGAATTTTGTACTAGAAAAATTGACACTCCCACCATTTGAACCAGCAGGAACAGCAGATCTTCAACACTTATCATGGAAAACTGCTTTCCTTCTGGCAATTACTTCAGCAAGGAGGGTTTCAGAACTCCAGGCCTTAATGGCAGTACAACCCTTCCTAATCTTCCATCAAGATAGTGTCCATGAGAACTAATCCTACATTTATGCCAAAGGTGGTATCCAGAGTGTCTTTAAACCAGGCAATCCACCTACCTACCTTCTTTCCCAACCCACAGAACAGGGGGGAAAGGCTGCTGCATACCTTGGATGTACATAGACAGTTACGCTACTACCTGGACAGAACCAAAAGTAACAGAAAAACTGACCAGCTGTTAGTGGCCTATGCAACAGGAAGGGAAGGAAAAGCAATTTCCAAGCAGACAATCTCCAAATGGATAGGAAATTGCATAAGATTCTGTTACTCCTACCATGGAAAACCAGTTCCACAAGACATAAGACCTCATTCAACAAGGGCTACAGCCACTGCCACAGCTTTCTTACGAGGAGTGGCAACCAAGGACATTATTGAGGCGGCTACTTGGACCTCCGTGCATACATTTGCCAAGCATTATAATTTACCTCTATACTCTAGATCCCGAGCAGGGTTTGCCACTGCTGTACTGCAAGGGATCCTAACTACACCATAATTCCTTTCCTCCTCCCCTACTTTGGCTATGGTATTCTACCCATTTGTTATGACTGCAGATGCATCCTTGAAGGGCATAGTACAGTTTTGTACCTACCATAAATGTAGATGTCCGAACAGGATAGCATCTGCAGTCAGGATTACCCACCCTCCTTCCCCTCTGTGGTACTCCTAGGGTATTTACCCTCCAAATAGCTAGATGGGGGGGGGTATCTTATGGTGTATTTGTATATATGTACATACATGCTTAGTTTTTGTGTTTGCCTTCTACTGTTTTGGAAACATTGGCTTTCCTTCCAAAACTGACTTTCCTAGGGGGCAACTGGCATCTGGGGCAAGAAACAGAGGAAAATGGCGTCGGCTGATGCCTTTATACCCGAAGACCAGCAGAGATGACGTCGGGTGAAGTGCGACATCAGCCGAAGCCGGACCCAGACTTTGGAATCCGGCTGACCGAAGGGCTGCCTGACGACAGGACAACCCATTTGTTATGACTGCAGATGCTATCCTGTTCGGACATCTACATTTATGGTAGGTACAAAACTGTACTTTCTACCAACTTTCTAAGTTTATAAGAGCAATATTTAAAATCTGTCCCTATTTTTGGGCCTTTGTCCCCCCATTATGTCAGACTTTGTCTAGATTTCTTGTATTAAGAGGTATGATGCTGGACCACTCCAGCACACAAGTATAGGCCATAGCAATGCAAATTTTACACTAATTTCAGCTAATACAGAACATTGTGAGACACTACTCCTATGCTGTCTACTCTGTTCATCATTGATTAAACAGCTGCAGCAACTCAATTTATACACAGACTGCCTTCATACTCATCAATTAAGACCTTTTACTGACTTTGTACACTTCAAATGTAGTTACAGTAATGTACTTTGTTCCTTTTCATAAAAACACAGTGAAGTATCCATCTTGAAATGTACACTAGGCCTGCAAAGATGGATTAATTACTTAAACTGATCAATGGTTATCCATTACTTTTCTCCACAGACACCCCATGCATTTACCCAGCAGTTACAACCACTTCTGGTACATTTCAGACATGTCTGATTTTGATAAAATTATGGCAATGTAAAGTATTTCAGTTTTGTTCACACAAAGTAAGCCACACATTCAAGTAATCTAAGTTACACCATGCAAATCACAATAATCCTGTAAAGTCAGAATAATGCGCAAAAAACTTAGTCCATGCCCATGCAATTATAGCTAGTTTGTCTGTATACATCTTGGATGTAAAACTATCATGGAATAAAAATAAATACATAAACTGAAATACAGTAATGAGTTCACAATGCCATTATTTTATTAAGATTGCCCTTAGCAAAATAATGGACGGATTTTAAATATTGCTCTTGTATTTGAGCGTTTTTAAAATAAGACTGCAAGCATTTTCTGAAGGAAATGAAGCCTAAAACTCAAACGGCTTCATTATTTACTGACTGTAGTCCTCAATGATTTGTCAGAAAAACTCGCATTTTATGAGCAACAGACCACAAAACAGGCAAAATCTGGGGACATTCTAAAAACTCATTAAAATCAGAGACAGATTGCAGCTTATTTCACTTAAATATACCTTATCTGAGCCAATTGGGGCATAGCTCAGCTGTCAACTTTATAACAAAGTAAACTGGGACAAAGCCAGATTGATAGGGGATGTAAACTAAGGTCAACAAATAAATATTACGTTAATTCATTTATAAAGTTAATAGAATGACAGGTTTTGCTTCAATGCATTTTCTGAATATGAAGTAAGACACACTAATGAATGGCTTTATAGACTGTAATCCTTGGTAATTTACCAGAGAGTCAAAAAAATTAAAAGGGACAGGACAAAAAGATAAGGCAAAATCAGGAGTAGTTGAGAAGAAAGCCAAAAATGTTCACTGCTAATAATCTGATTACAAGTCATACAAAACAAAAAAACACTGCTATCCAGACTACATTTTCTCCCTGCTTTTTCAGTCCTCAGCACAGCCACACTGTTGAGTCCAACATTCAAAATTTCCAGGCTTTGGCTCAATCCCACCCCACAATCTACTCTACACAGGAAGTCCTGATAAGTTGTGTGGATCATGAGCCGGGACCAAGCAGAAAACTTAAATTAGGTGAGCTTGAAGATGCATTCTGAAGTAGCAATGCCCCCCCCCCCCAGTTGAAATAAGGAAATACACAATCCAGAGAAGTACCCTAGCTGAATGCTGCCTTAGGCAGCTACCTAGTTTGCTTTGCCAATGAAAAACAAAACAAAATTCCTGACTAAGACTGACTCCTGACAATTAAAAAATGGGAAAGTGTGTAGAGAGAGAGAGGATCACAGTTATATTACATCACATCACTCTCTATGAAAAGTTGCTGGGAAGTGGAACCTTTCTCTCTCCCTGATTTATTCATTTTGGCTGTTCTGGTATTCCACCCCACCACTAGGTCCAGTTGGTCCTCCTTCCTACCCCATACTTCTCCCTGGATGTTTGTCCCCATCCCTCTCTGCCAGAGCCTTGGATAAGGAGACACTAAGTGAACCTAGGTTGCCTGGGCTGTAGTTAGGGCTTTATCCTTCTATGTCGCAGCATAGGCTTGAGAGGTAGAAACATTGACCCCCAAAAAGGCATACAGCATGGCAGCTTCCTATCAGATCATTTTCTTCTATTGCACATTACAAAATAACCACTTAGAGATGCAATGCAGAAAATTTCAACAAATTAATTTTTTTTCGTTTAGATGTTGCGCCATATCCATGGATCTCAAAATTTGGGTGCAGTATTAGTACAAAATGCTCATAACACTTCAGAGATGTATTCTGCCAGACTCAGGCTATTGCATTATAGAATATGGAATAACATTTCTTTACAGCTAAGATCATGTTCTGAAATTAAACTAAATACATGATGAACACTGCATAGTGTTCAGCAGCAGAAATACTTTTTTTTTTAATCTACTTGTGTTTAGTTGAACACTACCTACTTATTTCACTGGGATTAAGAATTGTAGATGTCAGGGCATTTCTCCACCACCACAGTGGGCAATCTCAGTTAGCATATTTAGAGACGCAAGCGTGGATGGACTGGGGATTGTCTTCTGCAGAAACAACTTTTATTTAGTTAAATTTGGAATATAATGATTAAATGGGAGAGTTCAAGAAATAAGGAGAGTGGTAGGGTTTTGGAAACAGGTGTTCAGTGTATTGATCATATTGTGAAACATGAAGCAAGTGTAACAAACTGTTGTAGATGGTAGTCTTCCTACCATATATAATAAATTATGATTTTTTTTTATGCAAAAGTGGGTTGGTTTTGCATCTTATTCTGTTCATAAGGATGATCTCTGAATTCTTTATTCAGGCCGAAAGTCACTGCCATGATATCATGAAGCACTAGACACATGACGCTTAATCGCATAAATTACTCTATATGATACTGTATTTCCATGCTTAATGCTTCAGTAGCTTCTTACTTAGAAAGAACTGTCAGTGCTTTCAAGCAGAAAATCTCACATTAAAAATGAATACATTATTATATAACAATGAAACTGCATTGCAAGAAATAAGCTTTCGTTTACCTATAAAACTTGGCTGTTGTGTGTAATTCATTGTCCAATATGTACCATGACATTTTGTGGGTGCGAGTATAGAGAAAAACCGTTGTAAAAAGTGAACCTTAAACATCAAACAGTGTAATAATTTATTTATTTTTTATCAATCACTTGCAACTTCAACTTGATGTGTATAACAGAAAATTAAATTAATTGTAAAAACAAATATGCTCATAGAAATGATCAATCTACTTTAAGGATAACAACACAACCTTATAGAATATTATATTCATAAATTAGCAAAAAATATTATTGTGGAATGGAGAAAGATTTCGTCAGTAGGGATGACTGCAAGTAGGGAATACAAAATATGCAGGGGCTGGAATTTAATGGAGAAAATTAAAGCAACCAAGGTATTGTGAGAAAGTTGCTTATATGTACCTACTTAGAAATGTAGCCTTTCCTATAAAGCCAACCTCGCAAATTCCTTGAGTGTTTGACTTGTTGCGTGACAAGCTTCTGATTTATGCGAAGAATCACATTTTTTGTTTGTGTGTATATTCAGATTGTTAACTCTGGTAACACTGTAGTACATCAGCTCCAAATCCCATTGACACCAGTTCCTTAATGTCCAAATCAGTAAGCATTTAGAAACATGGACTTGCACTTTCCTACTGTCTCATTTGCCAACTTGGTTGAAATGGGCTTCCTGAGACAATAACAGCAATTGCCAGTTGACTAGCAATCACCTACTACTAAAACTAACATACACATTGTGTAATAATTCTAGTAATGTAATGACTGCTGATTTTAGTGGTCTTATTGGAGAGCTTTACTAACAAATGTGTTGTCCCTAACACACCTATTTCACATAATATAGACCAAATACACAGACCCTTAGTATGCTAAGGCTCTCAAAATAACCTACCCAAACTGCAAAGACCTCCTAAATGTGACTCTAGTAACAAGCAACAGCAACCCCACAAGCACACTACTCAGGAGGCATCTAAAACTCAGTGTCAGATCAAAAGCTCATAAGGTAAACCTCTACAGTGCAACATCCTAGACATAAGTAACTCCACAGTGAGACACACTGATAGGATGAGCAAGGTGAGGGGTCTGTCAGTTGTCTGCTGGGAGCCAAGATTCAGCACATTATACATGCACTGAAGTGCAAAGAAAACTACTTCAGAAGCACCTCCTTCAACTCTATGAATAGAAACATGATGGAAGCTGTCTGAATGCATCAGAGGCAGGTATTAACCTAGCACTGAGCAGCATTTTAGCATCACCAAAAGTGATGCTGAAATACAAAGCATTACTGATTGCAATGATTGGCTCACCGTCTGGTATCATTCTAAGGATATTTCTGACTGGGAGGAGATGGAAGATGGCATGCTTTACTCAGAATGATTTACACCTGTCTCTCCATCACTTTTATATATTGGCAAAAACCTTGCCCCACCCCCTTAGTGCATTTTTTTAGGCAAATCAGTTCTCAACATTATCCAGTGTAACAAAACAGAATCCACTGATATAAATGATTTGCTGCTCAGTGCTAGTAGTTTTAACAAAACTCCCTACAGGCACTCATTATCTTAGAATAATAATAAAAAGAATGCATTGTCACAGAGGCATAGTTTAAGTCCACTGACAGCACCCCATCAATCCACGGCTCCAACATTTGCCACATACTCAGATCCACTGCACTAGATGAAGGCACTAAAAGTGGTGGTGTCTTTGTTAAACAAAGGGTCATTTCCAGTCATGCTAAACATAACCTGTAACTCCTCCAAGTCCAACTTATCTTTAATAAAACACCTTATATCATAGCTAACTACAAGGATGCCTTCTATGTCCCCTTTGGTCCATACCAGCTACTGACTAGTACAGAGTCGTTATGCACTAAGCCAAACATCATTGTTATGGGATTTAACAGCACTTCTATTAATTGGGTGACTTATAAGCCCCCTAACATAATGCTCAGAGATTTCTAGACTTCATAGAGGTAAAAATAGGCATTCAGGCAAAAGACTAAAAGCCTTCCTTAACTGTTAAAAACCTCAGAAGCAAAGTCCAGCACTACACAGAGCTAATAGTAAATGATATCACCTCCTTGCACCTAGAGGACATGGCCTGTCTCCTAGTAGATACATTTAGCTCACTTTCACCCTCCTCTCCCCCAACATTCTCAAGCCACATAACTGCATTTACTCCCTCTGGTAAATCTTGCAAGAACAAATTGTGAAGATAATACCCAAGGCAAAGAACACTGTTTTTATGGGGTGGGCCAACATTTGAAGATGCCTGCTAGTCGGCTTGAAACAAAAGCGGTTTCCCCTCCTACTTCAGCTATTTATCAACCTCCAAAGAGGTTATGTGCCAGAAGAATTGGAAACAGCAACATTCATGCTGTTGCACAAAGGTCAGGGCATCAACTGACCATGGTAATTCTAGAAGATAACTATCACAAAGTTGAAAATCAAAAAAAAAAAACTACTTGATCAAACTGACATTCTGAACTTGGTAATGTCACTTTAGCGGAATGTCAAAAATCACAATGATGTCCACATATGACCAAATTCAAAATGTCAGGAGGTGATGTCAGACCCTCAGGCATTTGTGCTGAAGCTGCTGTGTGAATTGCATGTCTATAGCACAAGTCGCCCACACGCCTTGCAAATTATAGTCCAACTGTGAGATTGCACTACAGCGATGAAAAGGGTACATTCCGATCCCCTCTGTTTTGCAGTCTGTTATCTGAATGTTGAATGTACATTAGCGAATGTACACTACCATTTGCTAATGTGTAGTCGAACATTTTCAGAATGACATTTCGAAAACTGGAAAAGATGTATTCTTCCATTCCAGTTTCGCTTAAGTGCCATTCCATATTTTGATAGTAAACCATTATAAACCTATAGGTAACTTATGAACCCTTGACCCAATCAGGTTTGGTTTCAAGTGTAGATCTTGCCTGCTTAACTTGGTCAACTTCTTGGTTCCAAGATGGTCGTCGTCTAGAGTACACCTAGTTCACAGAGCTCCTCACAACTTTGGTAATACCGGCAATTTTAAATGCGGTGAGCCTGTTTATTTTGCAAGATATTCATAAAGTTACTTTCAAGGAATCAGCTTAAATACTTTTGAACTATTTTCTGACTAAAAGTTACTTCAAAATTTAATTAATTTATGTGATAACTCTTGGGGCCTTTGGATCAGAAGCCTCGTGCTCATTAGCAACACTTGAAGACATTCATTTTCCCACTTCTAGAGACAATTCAAAGATATGGCCGGTAATTCTGACAATATGGAAACTCAAGCTACTAAGGCTAAATTTTCTGCATCTTTTTCTCCTGACAAAGACAGTAGTTCCAAAAGGTTAAGAACAAATAAACAGATAACAGAAACAACTAAAATAAATCCTAAAGAAAAAATTGACTCTAATTTTCATCTTGACGAGTTAAAAGCGGTACTTCAACCTATACAAAAATCTATTCAAGACTTCTCAGAGCAATTATCAGATTTTGGTAAATCTCTCTCTTCGATTACAAAAAGAATAGACTCACTGGAAAATACTCAACAAACAAATGAAATAGCCATAGATCTAATCAATAAAGAATTGCGCGCCAAAGATGTGGTTATTGCGGACATGCAAACCAAACTACTGGATCTAGAGGCGAGAAGCCGCCGTAATAACATAATCATAAGAGGTTTACCTGAAAGTTATGAACATCAAACTCTTCTGACTACTACAAAACAAATATTCTTGGCTTTATTACAAAATTATAGTAATCCAGATACTCTCATAGTGGAGAGAGCGCATAGAGCACTTAAAGCCCGTCAAGATGCGACAACCCCGAGAATAGTATACACAAAGTTGCTGAATTTTCAAGATACCCAAAAGATTCTAGTGGCAGCAAAGAGTCAAAAATTCCTTGCTTGGAATAAACATAAACTTACATTCTCACAAGACTTACCCCCTCAAATAAAATTAAACAGGCAAAAGCTTTCTCCATTTTGCGCAGACTTGATTAAAAAAGGCATAAAATTTCGTATGCAATATCCCAACACGTTGTCATTCATTTACAAAGATAAAAAATACTCAACAAACAATGCTCAGGAAGCGAAAGATATATTTTTTAATATATTCAAGACTTCTCCTGATAATGTTTTACCTAATAAATAGGTTTGTGTTAAATGTTTGGTTAACATAACTAGTGAATAGTAACTCACAAGGTAAATTTCAGTTCGTTGGAACCTTTTGTAATAAATTAAAGTTATTCAATGTTAACCTAAATAAAACAAATCACATATATCCGGATATTTTTCCACCTGAAGTTTATTGAAAAAGATCTACTTGTTCAAACACTGTGGATGGACCACAAGATTTTTTTGGCGTATGGGAACTGTAAATCCAGATGGATGAAGCTGTGGGGTTCTTTTTTCGGTGAACTCCAGATATCTCCTTTCGTCAGCAGGTCTGCGAGGTTCGACTGAGGGCATTTGAAAGGGAGATGGAAAAATGTCCTTTGTTTCTACTGGAGTCTAGATACGAAGATCATCAGCGGAATCTAGGTGAGTCCATGCAATGTTTGAAATAAATGCTTTTAAGCGATTGCGAAGGTGAGATCCCAAGTTGTTCATATGTGTGGTCTCGGAGCTAGTTCGTCTAATTAGATTATCCAACCAGGCTTGAATAACGCAAATACGTTGTTATACTCTAACCTGATGCGACGCATTTTCGATGTTATGGCAAGTTGGGTCAGTTTTTTCTCTGCAATAAACACAGTACTAATTTAGTAACTGTATGGCAGTCTCATTTTAATTACAAACTGCCATAAGACACTGACCAGGAAGGAAGAAGTAAACAGATGCTCTGGGTTTCCACAATGCACAACGCACAATCTCCTCTCAACCAGCCGAGAAGTACTAATAAGAACTTTCCTAAAAGATGTCCGAGCAAATGATGTGACCCAGAGATACAAATGAGACATTTATTAATTGGTAGCTGTGAGATAATGTGGTAATAAAAGGCTTGTACAAGCTGTCCAGCAGACTTATGTATTAACTTAGGGCTGGCAGAAGTAAAGATGTACACTGTGATGGGAAGAGGGACGAATAAAGTTCTAGGCTGTGTAGGCCACAACAGGTCACCTACACGGTGACAGTACTGCACTGAGGAAAAAACAACAAACCAGCATTTCAGTGGAGTTGCCCTTTGCAATATGAGTTGTCAGCTGTGTGAAACAAACCCCACTCCACACACCTTTAGTAAGTAACTTCTGCTGAACAGCCTTATTCTCAGTAATATAATAAACATGTTTTACTTTCTAGGTGAAAAAGGATAAATTAAGCAAATAGTTACGCTATGCAGTTGCATATATGTAGACCTACAGTATAATACTGGAGCTTAACCTAAAACATCAGGTTTCAGGTCTATCCGATATAAAAAACCGAACCACTAAGAGGACTCGAAAATTGAAATAGAATTTCAGAATGTCTAATATGACATTTTATGTAGCTTTATAGACTAGAGAACTGTACCCAAATAAGGTTGGATTGTGTTGTACAAACTTGGCAATGCTAACCAGATGAAAAAAGTAGTCTGATTGCGAAATAATATTAGAATATGGTATGTTACGGACTTATGCAAATAGACTAAAATAAACATTTATAGTAAATTTGTGTTAGTAACATTTAAAATTGTTTACGAACTTTAATATTTATGCACAAAAGGTTTGGAAATGTTGTAATGCTGTGCTACGTATTAAGATATACTGTTATCTTTACTTTTTTCTTTTACAGTTTTGTTCTTATAAATTTTGACTTGCAGAGTTTGATAATGATTATAATAACTAATAAGTAATATAGCATTTTAGTTATTATTAATAGAATTCTGTATATTGTCTTATTGTAACACTAGTAAAATAATAGGTCCTGTGAAGGGTTACTCTGAAATCGAATGTTACACTATAGGATGTCTTTACTGCTGTTATCATGTTTTCACTAGTTACATTTGCAACTGGTGAAGCTTTAAAAACAGTTTAACAGTGGTAAATAAGTTTATTTGGTCATTAACAGGCATTCAATTGATGTAGATATACATAATTATATAATTAACTCACTAAAATCTTCTCTTTTTATTTATTTTTCATTTGGAGCAGTGAACAGGATGTTATGGAGTCTCTAGTTTGTTCGACATCTTGTTTCTTTAATATTATGTATATATGTATTTAATTTAGGGATTGTCCTTTTTAGGACAATATGTAAGGTAATTCCTGCTTTCACTAACATTCTTCTAGATGTAAACACTTACCTTTTACTTGGAAATATACATACTCCCTGTATTGTTAGGGGCAGGTGGGTATAAGGGAGTGGTACAGTTCCTTAAAGAAAACTTTATTGAAAATGTTTATTTTGCAAAACACTAGATATACAGAAAACATTATATTAAACGCCCACTATATCACTAATATATTAAGTCTTTATTTCCCTTTACAAAGATTCTTAATAGCATATGGTAAAGCCCTTACATATTGATTCATGGAATGTCAGGGGGCTAAAAAATAAAGGCAAAAAAGCATTATTTCATTTGCTATATAAATCTAAAGCTAATGTATGTTTCTTACAAGAGACTTATTTAACTAGAGAAGATTGGCTCAAAGATACAAAAAAGAAATGGATTAACAAAATAATTGCGGCTGGCAATAGTTCTAACTCAAAGGGTGTGGCTATATTAGTGAAACAGAATTTTCAAGGTACTATTGTCGATGAGAAATACGACTCTGAGGAGAGATGGTGTTATTTTACTGCCAACATTCACAACATGGATAAACCTTGTCATATTCTTAATCTTTACAGTCCCTGTAATAATCAACATTTATTTATTTTACAGATTTATAACATTCTTGCTGCTTTTAAAGATCACTACATTATTGTGGGTGGGGATTGGAATTCTGTTATTAATCCTGATTTAGATCGAACTAGTAAATCACTTTCTTACAATTATCAAGCTTCAGTAGCCCTGGAAGACTTGATGTCGGATCTAGAACTTATAGATCCTCTCTCCTCTACTGGTTATTCAGATAGTAAAGATATTTACACATATTATTCGAGGTGCTACAATGCATGGTCAAGGTTAGACCTTTTTCTTATTTCAAACTCCCTTTCACATTTGTTAATTAATTTTTCTTTAGAGCCCAGATTTTTTTCTGACCATTCAAGGATCTCTCTACTACTCAATACAGATTCAAATTTGTCACGTACGCATATGATTAATAAGTGGACATTAAATAATAATTTACTTAAAAATGAGGAAATTCAAAAAATATGCAATGAAATAACCGAAATGTATAATAATCTTGATTCAACAAACATTCCCTATGATGTCCAGTGGGCTGCATGTAAGGCAAGTCTGAGAGGTATGTTTATAAACAAAGCTTCATATCTTAAGAAACTTTATAATAAGAAAGAATTGTTTTTAAAAGGAAAAATTCAATCTCTTGAAGTCTTGCATAAATTGAACCCCAGTTCTTCATGTTATGAGCAAATTAGGGAATTCCAAAAAGAATTATTACTGCTACATCATAATAATCTTTCTATACTAGAACAAAGAATGATGGCTACTTACTCTGAATGGGCCCAAGTCCCTTCTAAAACACTAGCGAGAATAATCAAAAACAATCTAATTATACCTAGAGTAACGCCTATACAATATGAGAAGAGAATATACAGCACAGATAATGAGATCATTCAACTATTTACCTCTTTATATTCAGATGTGTATTCTAAAAAATCGAACTTAATCAATAATCAGGACATAGAGAGTTATTTGTCTAATATTAAATTTCCTAGACTAAATGAAGAACAACAAAACATACTTATAGCACCAATAAAGATCCAAGAAATCATAGACTCTATAGATAGGTTAAAAGCTGGAAAATCCCCTGGTCCAGATGGTTTTACATCTGAATTTTTCAAAACTTACAAACAGGCGGTAACACCTTTTCTTTTCAAAGTTTATAAGTACATAATAATGTTATAACAGATTTATACTGGAATACTTCAAAAACAATTCTAATCCTGAAAAACAATAAAAATCAGATCCGCATAACTATAGGCCAATCTCACTTATAAACATAGATATAAAAATTCTAGCTTCATTACTGGCTAATAGATTAAAAAAAATCCTACCATTGATAATTTCACCTGACCAAGCTGGTTTCATATCTCATAGACATACTTGGGACAATACTTTGACTCTAGATACATTAATTCATCTTACCAAAGTAGACAGTAATCCTCTTTATGCATTGATTCTTGATGCATCAATGGCTTTGACAGAGTTAATTGGGATTTTCTTTTTAGTACTATGGATCATTTTAACATTCCTACTGCTTATATAGAATTTATTAAAATCTTATATAAGGATTCTACTACTCTTCTCCATATTAATGGGAAGACTTCTAATCCTATTAAAATCATCAATGGCACGAAACAAGGATGCCCTCCATCTCCTTTTCTTTTCGACATATATATATAGAACCACTTTTATTAAGTATAGCACAAAACTCTTTTCATGGAATTCCCAGACTTGCGAACACCAATCTTCTTTTATCAGCCTTTGCGGACGACTTAATGCTCTACTTTCAAACTCCTACTATGGACCTTCCCAAGCTAGTTGGCTCTATTAATAAATTTGCACAAGTTTCAGGCTATCAGATTAATTCCAAAAAAACTCATGTCTTTCCCATTAATCCTCAAGCTCACAAGATATATCTATTTCCAGAATCCCCTTTTCAAATAACTAGTGGAATTAAATATTTAGGGATTCATTTTATTCATAATGGTCTCTCAACATTTCAAAATAACTTAGCTAAAACATGGTCATCAATTTCTCTTGATTTACGCAAATGGGAAATTCTAAATTTTACTCTCTTATCCAAGTCTGCGATAATTAAAATGAATGTTCTCCCTAAACTCCTTTTTCAATTTAACTCCACAGATCAAATAATTCCCAAAACTTTTTTTTCAAAAATACACATGGAACTGGCTAAATTTATTTGGTATCCGAAATCAGTGAGAATTTCATATTCTAAGTTACTGCTCCCTAAAAATAAAGGTGGCTTAAGTTTACCAAACTTTCATCTTTACTACTTAATTATTGAAGCTAATAAACTTCTATCTATCACTAATATGAATTTTACTGATTTCAAGAATCTTCCTAATTGGGTTAAGCTCTGGTACCAGCATATTTTAGCTAAAAAAGTTAATCCTATAACTCTTCCATTTCTACCTATGAATATTATGCATACTCTTAAAATTTCTAAATTTTTAAAACAGAAGGTTAAATGTTTTCAAGAGATATTAAAACTTGTCAACTTAGATGGTACTTTCCAATTAATACAGCCAGTGCATCTAAATCCAAACATTAAATTGAATAATAACATGATCAATCTCTCAGACTTCCCTTTAATAAAAAACCTAAATATATGGGATATTTTGAAACATAAAGATCAAACATTAACTGATTTATGTAATATTTTTGAGGTTAAAGGTAGATATATCACCATTCTCCGTCAGCTAAGAGATCTTATCATTCCCAAATTTGCCCACATTAAAACAGAAAATCAGGATTTCATTAATTTAGATATATTGATTCAAACTGTATCGCTTCCAGAGAAAACTCTAAGACATATAATCTATTAATGGATATAATTCATAATAAAGATTGTCTTTTTTCCAAATATTGGGATAAACATAACTCACAATTAACTATAAAACAGAAAATTTCTGCTATCAAAATGACTCTAGAATTCTCACCCTTCAAGAAACTTTACTATACCCAACTAATGATAAATAATAATGCATACTGCACCCCTGATAAACTTAATAAATTTAATCCCTGCAAATCTGCTTCTTGCCCATGTTGTTCATTTCCAAATGCTGACCTTATGCATATTATATGGTCTTGCTGTTATTCACATAAATTGTGGACTTCATTGAAAGTTTGTTTGCAAAAAATGGGATACCGCAAATCTACTCTTTCTTGGGAACTAGCAGTCCTTCATATTCATACAATACCTCTCTTTCTAGGTTAAATTTACATGTATTAATATATATTTGTTTACTTATAAAATTCTACATTACTAAAAACTGGCTTGACCGTACCAAACTAAATTGGGAAAACTTTCAATCTTTGGCTTATTCTTATATTGCTGCACAGAAAACATTAGTGAAAAGTCCTAAAAAATTGGCCCTTGCCAATAAAGTGTTGGAAAAAGTTGTGCTCATCATCAACTGTATGTAACTATCTGGGCTAGACTTGATTGTTTTCGATAATAACACCTATGATAGTGTTTTGCATTTCAGTTAACTGTGTATTGTTGTAAATACTGTATATAGTTAAACTGGTTTCTATTTACATGAAATGATTTACACGCTCTTATAATTAATCTATCACTGCACAATCATATTGTAATGTTTATTTTTCTTGTTATGACTGTCATGTTACATTATTTGATTATCAATAAAAAGTTTTTAGAAAAAAAAAAAACTTCTTAATAAAGGCTTATGAGACAATGGATGAGGGGAAAGTCAGTATGCATTGCATATCTAGACTTCACAAAAGCGATTCAATACTCCTTTGCAAACAATGAATAATATCAGCTAATTAGTGGGAGGAGCTGAGAAATGGCATTCCTCATTTTAGCTAGAAATATCTCTATTTAGCTGGGGTGCTTGTTTGCTGTACTCTGCCTGAATATTGCTGATCTTTGTCTGCATTTTTATTTTGAATTGAAGTTTTTCATTTAAGGTTTAGTTATTTCTATTTTGTATCTTATTTTTTATTACATTTGTTTTAAGTCTTCTGTTCTGTTGGAGTTTTAAGAACCCTTGGCTAGGGTCACTTAGAAAAGCTAGCAAAGAATTCCTTTGCAAACAGTGAATAACATCAGCTAATTGGTGGGAGGAGCTGAGAAATATAATTTCTCATTTCATAAGTGTTTACTTGGCTAACAAGGGCCTTTTTAAGCCTAGCCATGCATATCAAATATCTGACCAGTTCTGATACCCTTGATAAGTGTAAGCATGGGCCTGGGAGATGAACCATTTACAGATTACCTGTTTGTATCAGGGACATGGGTCCCAAACCAGGGATGACTTTCTGGTTTCCCATTCAGTTGTCCAAGTTGCTCTTGAATTGGATTAGGGAGGAACTCTGCTTCACATGTATGGGGAGCCTGTTGCATAAATGGGGTAGCCTCTGGGATACATATCTCTCTCCCCAGTACATCCTATTTATATCACAGGCAAGGTTTAAGTCTCTAGAATGGGTAAGGTTTGTTTTGTGGATATGCAGGAGGTCCATCAGAGTGGGGTCTGACACTGCCCTGTATGCCAGGCATAGATTCCCCTCAAAAGTCTGTAGGAGACAGAATACAGGGATATAGGGCCTTGAGTCAGTCTGGATAAGGCTCTTGCCACCCCCATAGTGCCTTTTTTAGGCAAGGCTCAAATTCTAAACCTACCACCCTAGAAAACAAAAATGGGAAGAAACTGAGGGTAATGCTGCTCAATGCCAGAAGTCTAAATCTCAAAATGCCTTTCGAGGCCCTTCTCAGTATGGAGAACATCGATGTCTGTGCTGTAACTGAAACCTGGTTCAAGGCTCCTGAGAGCACCCCGGCACTATTAGGATGTCCTTCATGGATGCATCTGCAGTCATAACAACTGGGTTGTCCTGTCGTCAGGCAGCCCTTCAGTCGGCCGGATTCCAAAGTCCGGGTCCGGCTTCGGCTGATGTCGCACTTCACCCGACGTCATCTCTGTTGGTCTTCGGGTATAAAAGCATCAGCCGACGCCATTTTCTTCAGTCTTTCTTGCCGCGTGGCGCCCGAAGCAGAAGCTGTTCGCAAGTGCCGGTCGGTCGGATCCAGAGATTACTTCTACGAATACTACTTGGAAGACTTCTAAAGCTAAGTAGCGCGTTGGGGACTCTTTGTTGCCTCAGCCGATGTCAGAAAAAGTTAATAATTGTTTAACCTGTGGGAAACAAATACCTCATAAAGATTTCGACTCTTACTGCCTGCCTGGCTTAGGCCCAGCCCGCGGCGTAGCAGCCTGGTCGTCCTGTGCTTCTTTCAACCGACGAGCGCTTAGGCGTCGGTCGGAGTTTGCAGAACAGTTTTCGGTTCTGATTTTGCGTACATTATGCCGTCGGATCCTCCGACCACGCATTCTGCCAAAACGCAAAGAAAAGACCGACACTCGCGGTCCGCGGTTTCGGCCGAAACCATGGTTAAGCAAACGCGAGTGTCTCGGTTTCGGCGAAACCGAAAACTGATCAAAATACAGCTGAATCTATCTCTACAACTGAGGTCCCTGCTAACACTCTTGAATCGGCCTCAGAAATTTTACCCACTACGGTGCTTACCACTGACTTATCAGACACCATTCCCTTGGATGTCTCTACCCCAGCACGTGGTGCTGCTAGGCCTCCAGCAGCCATGTCCATTAAGGCCTTCGCCAGGGCTAAAGCAGCCAAGACTACTAAAACAGTGCCTGTTAAATCCCCCTCAACCAGGCCCTCTTCCAGTTCTCAAATGCTTACTTTGGCAGAAGATTTAATTTCATTAATTAGAGGATCTCAATCTCACCCAGACAGGGCCTCTCAGCCCCCAGAGAAGAGACCTAGGGCAGAGCCCCATGAGCCAGTGTCCTCTGATGATTCTGCTGATGAATCAGACATAACTGACCAGCCAGAGGCTCCTTTCTCCAATTTTGAAGATTCTGATGCTGAAGAATCCATTCCAGCTGCTTCCCCACCAGAAGAATTCTCCTTTGGGGAAACCTTGCATGCCATGCGAGAACAGTTCCAATGGCAGCAACAGGATTTTTCAGACTCCAGGAAAAGACTTAGGACCTTTTTGCATTTCACAGCACAGGCCCTTAGCTATACCTCCTGTTCTCTCTGTGGTGGATGATGCTTTCAATGATGTCTGCTCCGCTCCAGATTCTTTACCCCCAGCCCCTGCCAAACCAGACAGATTTTACAGGGTGCCAGATACTCATCACCACCTTTACAAGGCCCCTCTTGCAGACCCCGAAACTATTTCCCAGGGTCCCAAGGCAGTAGCCGCGACCATAGCTAAAAACCCTGTTCCTTCTGAAAGGGAAGCAAGGTCATTAGACAGATGGGGTAAAAAGGTTTACACTTCAGCCACTCTCTCAGCTAGTGCTTTAAACTGTCAGTTTCACATGATACAATACCAAGAGTTTATGCTTGATCAGTTAACTAAAAAGCTAACCACTGATGAATCTCTTGATAAGAAATATGTATTAGAAATGGTAAATAACATACAGCAAGTTAGTAACCATTCTTTAAAATGTGGCTATGATGCACTGGAGGCTTCATTTAGATCCGCCATGACTGGCACTGTAATTAGAAGGCATGCATGGCTAAAGGAGCAAGCTTTACCGGATCATGTTAAATCTAAATTGCTAGATGCTCCTATGGATAAAACAAGTTTGTTTGGTACACCTGCCCAGCAGGTTATGAAGAAAATGGAAGAAAAGGCAAAATCAGTCCAGACAGTTAAAGATTTCTTGCAGGTTCAACCCCAAGGTTTAGCAGGAACTGGCCTGCCAAAATTGCTCCTTTCCTGACTCCACAAGACCTCAAAGGGGCAGGAATAGACGTTCCAGAGGCAGAAACCAATCCAGAGGAGGTGCCTACAGAGGGCGACAGTGGCAAGGTAACAACAGAGGCACAGACTCAACACCTGCCACTACATCAACACAGCCACAGTGACTTAATCCTAAACCCGCCTACCAGGGAACAAATAGCAGCTCCTCTAGGCGGAAAGCTAACCTTATTTTCAAAAAACTGGCACCACATAACAAAGGACAAGTGGATTTTACGAACCATAGATCAAGGTTACTGGTTCCACTTCCACACTTTACCAGACAAAAGAGGAATGCCAAATCTACCTCCAAATCAAAAGACAGAGGCTCTACAACAGATAATGGAGTTAGCAAACATGAGAGCTGTGGAGAAAGTGCCAACAGCAGAGCAAGGAAAGGGGTTCTACTCCAGACTATTCCCAGTTCCAAGAAAGGAAAAAAGTTGGAGACCAATTCTAGACCTATCCACCCTGAATACTTACATCATTGTCCCAAAATTCAAAATGCTGACCCTACAGCAACTTCTTCCCATGCTGGGCAAGGAGTGTTGGCTGGTAACTCTAGATCTCAAGGAGGCATACCTGCACGTCCCCATTCGACCAATCTGCAGAAGATACCTCAGATTTCTTGCAGGATCAGAGCACTATCAATTCTCAGCATTGCCCTTTGGCTTATCTACTGCGCCCAGAGTATTCACAAAATGCCTGGCATCAGTAGACGCCCATTGCAGACTACAGGGAATTCAAATTTATCCATACCTGGACGACTGCCTGATACAAGGAGACAACAAAAGCAAGCTGACAACAGATTTACAAAGGGTCATTTACTTGCTTCAAGCACTGGGATACACAGTCAATTTACAAAAGTCAAGACTGATACCATCCCAGACAAGGACTTTCCTGGGAGCGGAATTGGACACAGTAAGACAAATGGCATTCCTAACTACAGAAAAACAAAAGAACTCCCTCTTTACTTCTTGGCACTAACAAAACTGAACAAGTTAACAGCAAGAAAGGTACTGCAGGCCTTGGGTTTCATGGCATCATGCATAATCTTGGTTCCATTTGCCAGACTACATATGAGAAAACTACAGTGGTACCTAAAGAATTTATGGTCCCAACACAGACACAGCCTAGAAACGGAAATCCCACTAATACCATGCTTAAAACAGGAATTCCTATGGTGGGCTCAGGCATGCCAGTCAAACCCAGGCCTGCCCTTTCGCAAAGGTCAAGCAAACCAGACCATCACAACAGATGCTTCAGACCTAGGATGGGGGGCACATATGCTGGACAAATGCGTGCAAGGATTGTGGACACAGGATCAACTTCACCTGCACATCAACCTAAAAGAAATGCTGGCAGTAAAACTGGCAATCCAAAAGTTCAGACCATTTCTCAAGGAGGACCACTTGATGATAAGGACAGACAACACCACAGTCATGTGGTACATCAACAAACAGGGAGGCACTCATTCTTACCCCTATGCAGAATGACTTTGGAGCTGTGGACCCTGGCACTCAGCTACAACATCCAGTTACAGGCAATATTTGTGCCAGGAAAGAAAACTCTCTAGCAGATATGTTAAGCAGGACCACATCGGATGCCCACGAATGGCAGCTGCACCCGGATATCTTCAAGACCATCTCGAAGAAATGGGGAATGCCTCAGATAGATCTATTAGCATCACCTCTCAATCACCAGCTCAAAAATTCTGCACAAGGACATTCCACCCACTAGCATGGAAAGTGGACTCGCTCTCCTTCAGCTGGAAAGGCCTAACAGCATATGCATTCCCACCTCTTTCCTTGATACACAAAGTACTACTAAAAATCAAGGAGGAACGTCCAAGGATAATCCTGATAGCTCCAAACTGGCCAAGACAGCATTGGTACCCACTGCTGAGGAGCATGTCTCGAACAATATGTGGCTAATTCCCTGATGCCTTTGATGCTAACTCAGAACAACTTCAGCATCATGCATCCAAACCTAAAAACGCTCCAACTGACTCCATGTAACATCACATACCAGCTGCTAATACAGAACCTTCACACAGAGTTAAAGACATTATTCTTGAAGCACGAGGCCTTCAACTAGAAGGAATTATGCTGGGAAATGGAAAAGGTTTGTCATTTGGAGTTCTGAAAGAGGAAAAGATGTATCAAACATAGATATGCCTAACATTCTGGAGTATCTGGCGAACTACTTCATTCAGGCCTGTCCTACTCCTCCATCAAGATTCATGCATCAGCTATTTCAGCAGAATACAGCTTTGATCCACCTGTTTTTTCACACCCTTTGCTCAGGCAGTTCCTCAGAGGAATCAAGAATGTAAAACCTCCAAGGAAACCACCATTGCCAGCTTGGGACTTGAACTTTGTGCTAGAAAAATTGACACTATCACCTTTTGAACCAGCAGCAACAGCAGACCTACAACACCTGTCATGGAAAACTGCTTTCCTACTGGCAATTACTTCAGCAAGGAGGGTTTCAGAACTACAGGCCTTAATGGCAGTGCAACCCTTTCTAATCTTCCACCAAGATAGAGTGTCCATGAGGACTAATCCTACATTTATGCCTAAGGTGGTATCCAGAGTGTCTTTAAACCAGGCAATCCACCTGCCTACCTTCTTTCCCAACCCACAAAACAGAGGGGAAAGAATACTGCATACCTTGGATGTACATAGACAGCTACGCTACTACTTGGACAGAACAAAAAAATAGCAGAAAGACTGACCAACTTTTCATAGCCTATGCAACAGGAAGGGAAGGAAAAGCTATTTCCAAACAGACAATCTCCAAATGGATAGGAAATTGCATACAATTCTGTTACTCCTTCCATGGAAAGCCAATTCCACAGAACATAAGACCTCATTCTACAAGGGCAACAGCCACTACCACAGCCTTCTTATGAGGAGTGGCTACCAAAGACATTATTGAGGCGGCTACTTGGACCTCCGTGCATACATTTGCCAAGCATTATAATTTACCTCTATATTCCAGATCCCGAGCAGGGTTTGCCACTGCTGTTCTGCAAGGGATCCTAAACACACCATAATTTACTTTTATCCTCCTCCCCTAGTTGGCTATGGTATTCTACCCAGTTGTTATGACTGCAGATGCATCCATGAAGGACATAGTACAGTTTTGTACCTACCATAAATGTAGATGTCCGAATTGGATAGCATCTGCAGTCAGGATTACCCTCCTTCCCCTCTGTGGTACTCCTAGGGTGTTTACCCTTCTAATAGCTAGCTAGTGGGGGGATTTCTTTCATGGTGTATTTGTTTGTATTTATGTACATACATGCTTATTTTGTGTTTACCTCTATCTTTTGGAAACATTGGCATCTATCCAAAATTTTTAGCCTTCTATAGGGCTTCTGGCATCTGGGGCAAGAAACACTGAAGAAAATGGCGTCGGCTGGTGCTTTTATACCCGAAGACCAACAGAGATGACGTCGGGTGAAGTGCGACATCAGCGAAGCGGACCGGACTTTGGAATCCGGCCGACTGAAGGGCTGCCTGGCGACAGGACAACCCAGTTGTTATGACTGCAGATGCTATCCAATTCGGACATCTACATTTATGGTAGGTACAAAACTGTACTTTTTACCTCATATCATGCGTTCCGGCCCCAAAACCCGGACCACACCACAAAAGGAGGGGGTGTATCCATATTCATAAAGGATACCCACACCTCCAGGTTGGTGGCAACGCCGCGAAGCCGGAAACCATCCAGGTGCAACTAACCATAGGCAAAACTGCTCTACAAATTGTAGCATGCTACAGGCCACCCTCTCAAACTCAGGAACCCCACACAGCCTTCCTGAAGACACTGGAGGGTATAAATGTATCTCCAAACACCATCATATTGGGTGACTTCAACTACCCGAATATAGACTGGGAACATTACTCAAGCCCTAACTTTCTAGCCCAACGGTTCCTGGAGTTCATAAATTCAAATGCCATGGAACAGCTAGTCACTGTTCCCACGAGAGGAGAAAATATACTAGATCTCATTGTCACAAACATGGGGACAAAATGCTCAACACCGGAAGTATATCCCTCATTGGTGAGATCTGATCATAAACTAATCTCACTGGAAATCCACATCCGCCCCACCCCAAACAAAAAGACCATAGTGAAGAACTTCTCTAAAGCAAACTTCACACTACTCAAGACTGGTGTGGTATCCTTCAAGGCCCCTGAGCCAGAGGAAACCACAACCCAACTCTGGAAGCCCTTACAAATGTCTTCTATGAACACCTCCAGGACTACATGGATCAGGCAATCCCAAATAAAACCAAGACTCTTTCCACAAAGGGCAAACATCCAGTCTGGTGGACCCCAGCCATTAACAAACTTTACAATAAGAGGAGAAAGCTATTACATCATAGAACAAAATCCATAAAAGGGAAGTCACCCCTGATCATTATTAGTAAAAAATTACGAGCACTCATAAAATCAACTAAGGCCAATTTTGAGAGAAAAATTGCCATGGATTCAAAGGACAATCATAAGGCCTTTTTCAGCTATGTTAGGAATCTGGGTGGAAACTCCCAGATATGCTCAGAATTAGTCCAAAATGATACAAAAATCACTGAACCCACAGACATTGCCAACATACTGGCAGACAGGTTCAGTGCAAACTTCACCCCTCTCCCCTAAAGGAGAGATAACTATCCCAGCAGTGTAGCCTCCCGGACATCTCAAATGCAGGTGAAAGCTGCTCTCTCTAAAGCTAAAAACACAGCATCAATGGGACGGATGGTGTCCCCGGCTGTGTGCTACACGAGCTAAATGAGGAATTAACCCGCACATAAGGCAGCTGTTTAATCTCAGCCTTACCACAGGATCGTGCCCAAGGAGTGGCGACGGCAACTGTGGTCCCACTCCACAAAGGCGGCGCCTCACGGACCCTGGTAATTACCGCCCATAAGCTTAACAAGTCTAGTCTGCAAAGCTATGGAGAGGATCATAATGGAGCTCATAAACAAAGATATAGGGGACTTGCAGACATTGGACCCGACCCAGTTTGGCTTTGTCAAGGGAAGATCATGCCTTTTGAACTTGGTCGACTTCTTGAAACAGTCACCAAGGCCATTGATGAGGAAAGGCAGTCCATACAGCCTACCTTGACCTTGCAAGGCTTTCGACACAATACCCACTCGGTATTGTAGAAAAACTACCAGCTTAAATGTAAACCCATATGTCACAAGATGGGTTGCAAACTGGCTTAAGGGCAGAACCCACAGGGTTAGAGTTGCTGGCGCTGTGTCAGACTCCAAGCCGGTCACAAGTGGTGTCCCACAGGGCTCGGTCCTTGGCCCCTATTGTTTGGCATCTACTTCTCAGAAGTACAGGCCAGCATGGGAGGACTTTGGCTGACAAAGTTTGCAGGCGACTGCAAACTGGGCGCCATAGTGGAAAGTGCATCGGACACGGATATCCTTCAGAAGGGACTCACGGAAACAGATAGCTGGTGCCAGAGCCATGGCCTGAAGTTAAGCCAAAAATGTATAGTCATACCCTTCGGGAAAAACAAGGTAACCCCAAGCTACCATATAGGTGGCAATCCACTAAGCACAGAAGAGGTTATCAGGGACCTGGGGACCCAGGTTGACAGTGGCCTTTCTTTTGACACTCACATTGCTAAAGTGGTTAGAAAGACCTTTTACATTGCCCACCTGATCATGAAGGATTCACATCCAGATCTAGTGAGGTCATTGTTCCCTGTACTCTTCACTTATCAGACCAGTGATCGAGTACAATGCCCCATTAGGGATGTATCTCACCCGACATCTGCAGCAATTGGAGAGACCCCAACAGTTCCTCACCAAAAGGATAAAGGGACTCCAAAATCTGTCATATGCTGCCAGATTGAAGAAACTCCAGCTCTACTCAGTCGCATACCGTCTGCTCAGAGGTGACATGTGCCTGACATACAAGGCCATGTCCAACCCGGAATTAATGGACATGCTCCACCTCAAAAAATCCAGATCCACCAAAACCACTAGAGCAAGCGACTTAAACCTTAGCACGGATATAAATAGGACATGCTGGAGGGATAGATTTATCACTCAGAGACTCCCTATGCTGTGGAATAAAATCCCGGTCCATGTGAGGCAGAGCACCTCGATGACTCTGTTCAAGAGAAATCTAGACCTGTGGATGGGAGATCGTAGGTTTACCCCGGGAATCATCTCTGTGTCACTGCTGGACAGAGGCACAACAAACTAATGGGCACAGTATTTTTTCATATAAGGAGTGGCGTAAGCCACAAAAATTTGGGCTAGGCTTATAAATGCCTTAGGGCAGATAGCCTAGTATAAACCTATGAACCTATGGATAGGGCATATTATGCCTTGTATTCTTTTAGTGAGGAACCTCTGTGGATGTTCCAGTTGTTGGATATGCCTGGTTAGGTACATACCAAAGGGAGTATTGTACTCTATTATAAGTCTGATGAATGCCGGATACAGTGGAACAATAAGATGTTCTTTGCGTTTCACTGTTGCAGTCATCACATTTGGGTTATCTGCTTGCAGTAGCCCTCAGTCGGCCAAATTATCAAAGTCTTGGGTCCTGCGTCGGTTGCTGTCTCATCTTCCATGACGTCAGGTAGTCAGGAGTATAAAGCATGCAGCCAATGCCATTACATCAGTCTTTCTTGCTGTGCAGTGCCTGAAGCAGAAGCAGTTCACAAGTGCTGGTTGGCCGACTCCTGAAATTTTTGTTTTCGAGTTTCAGAACCAAAGTCTTCAACTAAAGCTAAGTACCCCGTTGAAGCATTTTCTTTCTCTAAACCGATGTCCGTAAAAGTCAATAATAGTATTTCTTGTGGAAAGCAAATACCTCATAAAGATTTTCATTCATGCTGTATTCCTTGCCTAGGCCCTGACCACAATGTACCTCACTGTCTGTATTGTGCCTTATTTAAGCAACAAACTATTCGTCTGTATATTTACACTTCTAAATATTTTGGTACTCTGTTCAATTATCCAGATATGGCTTCAGTAAGCCACCTGACTACCAACATTCCGAAAAAGCGCAAAGATAGACAGACCGCAAAGGTTCAAAGCTGCTGATGATGCTTCTCGTAAGCTAATCGCCAGTTCGTCGGTACTCAGTGAGGTGCTTTTGCAGCCCCTGATACCCGCTACTTCAGATTCACAGACCTCTACTGAGACCTATTTGGTGTCCAGTATGCCGCGAGATGCTTCAACTGTGGAACCAGCGGCTGTCTACTTTGGAAGTGTCCGGAGCCGCTGTGCAGGCACCGGCTTCTGAGGGTGTATTCAGGCCTACTGACTTGCATATTAAACTAATGCCATCTTCTTCAAGGCCTAAAACTTGATCCATGCCTAGAAAACCGATACCCAGACCTCATGGTCAGGCTTCTATGCCTAAAAAACAAATGATAAGAATGGCTGAAGACCTTATTTCTTTAATCGGGGGAAGCCAACCTTCCCCCTCTTAAGAGACCTAGGACTGAATTTTCTTATGATTCTTCTGATCAGGATTCTGAAATTTCTGTTTCCTCCGATGACCAGGATTTACCGTTATCTACCTATGAGGATTCTGATGCAGAGGACTCTATTCTCTCTGCTTCTCCTCTAGGAGATTTCTCTTTTGTTGAAACCTTGCATACTCTTAGGGAGCATTTTTGCTGGGAAAGCCAGGATTATTCTGATTCTAAAAAGAGGCTTAGGGATTTCTTACTCCTGCCCAAACACAGGCCTTTAGCTAGTCCCCCTGTACTGGACATTGTTGATGCCTTTTCGGAATCTAGCTTGGCCCCCGACTCCTTATCTCCTGCTTCCAGAAAACCAGATAAGATATCACAGGGTTCCTGACTCTCACAAGTTCTTTAAAAATCATACTGCAAATCCTGAGATCATTTCACAGGGACCCAAGGGCATTAAGGCTACTACTGCCAAAAATCCTACCCCCTCTGATAGAGATTCCAGGGCGCTGGATAGATGGGGTAAGGAGGTATACACCTCTGCAACCTTGGCCATTAGGGCCTTAAACTGCCAGTTTCATTTGTTAAAGTATCAGCAGCATATTATTGGATTGCTTAAACAGAAAATAATGTTGATTCCTGACTGTGCTCAAAATGAAGATTTACAGGATTTAATGCATTCTGCTGAACAAGTTGGAAAGCATGCTTTGTAATGTGGTTTTGATTCACTAGAGGCATCTTGCAGGGCTGCTGTCACTGGGTCTGTACTTAGAAAGCATGCTTGGCTTAAGGAGCAGTCTTTGCCAGATCATGTTAAAGCTAAATTGCTGGATGCTCCCTTAAACCAGGACCACCTGTTTGGCAACAAAAAACAAAGATGGAGGAAAAAGCTAAATCTATTCAAACTGTTAAAGATTGCCTGCAAGTACAGCCTCTCCGATTTAGTTGGCATTGGCCCTCTAAGAATTGGTCCTGTCCTGCCTCTTCCAGGACTTCACAGTCCAAACCCAGAACCAGCAGAACATCCAGGCTTGAGTCCTGAGGTACGCACAGGACTTAGCAGTGGGGGGCTCCCACTTCCAAAGCAGGTAGTAGTATGGTAAACTGTCTCAATTACTTAACTTTAAAACTTTCAAGCCCTTCTCAACTGACTACTCCTTTAGAGGGAAAGATTGCTCTGCAGGCAAAAAATTGGGAACTCATTACCCAGGACAATTTGATTTTAAATATAGTTTCCCAAGGATACTGCTTCCACTTCCACACTTTACCAACCCCTAACAGTTGGCCATATCTATCCCCAAATCAGTGGACAGGGGCTCAAAAGCAAGTTCTCTCTCTCTGAAGTATCAGGGCTATTCAAACTGTCCCAGAAAAGGAAAGGGGACAATGTTTCTACTTTAGACTTTTCCTGGTGCCCAGAAAAGACGACAACTGGCATCCTATCCTGGACCTCTCCATTCTCCCAAAATTCAAGATGCTAACTCTTCAACAGTTGCTTCCTATGCTAGGCAAGGATGCCTAGTTGGCAACACTGGATTTAAAGGAAGCCTACCTGCACATCCCAATCAGGGAATCTCACAGAAGATACCTACGTTTCAAAGCAGGCTTCATGCATTATCAGTTCTCAGCACTGCCCTTTGGCTTATCTACTGTGCCCAGGGTATTCACAAAGTGCCTAGCTCCAGTAATTGCATTTTGCAGGCAAAGAACTATTCAAATATACCCATGCCTGGATGATTGTCTAATTCAGGCAGAAAGCCAGGGCATACTATTGAATCATCTGGCCTTTGTACAAAAATTGCTAACCTCTCTGGGGTACACCATAAACGTAAAGAAATCACATCTTGTATGCTGTCAACAAATTGTATTCCTGGGAGCAAGCTTGAACACAACTTCCCAGATGGCTTTCCTCACGCCAGAGAACAAGTTTGACAGCCCACTTCAAACTAATGGCCACAAAGACCCTATCTGCAAGACAAATGCTGCAAGCCTCGGAGTTCATGGCCTCCTGCATTCTCCTAATTCTGTATGCAAGACTGCATATGAGGAAACTACAATGGTATCTAAAAAGCCTATGGTGTCAACATTCTCATGATCTAGAAGCAATGATTCCTATCATATCTTGCGTACAGATAGAGTTCCTTTGCCAAACCAAGGGACTACCATTCACTCTACCCCCTGCCACCCAAAGCCTAACAACAGAAGCATCAGACTATGCACGGGGACTCACTTGGCAGGGAAGGCATTCAGGGCAAATGGAACCAAAGTCAAATGCACCTGCATATCAATCAAAAAGAAATGTTAGCTGTACAGAATGCTCTCACAGCCTTCAAGGACCACATTCTTCCAAGACAATTAATGGTGAAGATGTACAACATCACTGTTATGTGGTACATAAACAAGCAGGGGGGGAACCCACTCATACCCTCTCTGCAGACTAGCCATGGCTCTGTGGAACACAGCCTTGAGCTACCAAGTGCACCTACATGCTCAATACCTGTCAGGAAAGCTAAATACACTGGCAGACGAACTAAGCAGACATCTCATGGACCCACACAAGTGGAAACTGGAACCAAAGACATTCAACATGTTGATAAACAAATGGGGGAGCCCAGAGGTAGACCTGTTTGCCTCCCCCCAGAACTACCAATTGGATAAATTCTGCACAAGGACTCCCCACAAACAAGCTTGGAAAGTGGATGCCCTGTCCTTCACCAGTTTATGCCTTTCCAAGGTACTACTAAAGATCAAACAGGACAAACCAAGGATGATTCTGATTGCACCAGACTGGCCACATCAACACTGGTGTACCCCCTCTTGCACAGTGTCACTGTTGGCACCATGGCACCTGCCTCAGACCCCTACCCTGCTGTCCCAGCAGGAGCGCCAGATTCTGCACCCTCAGCTTCAAACCCTGAACCTGGCAGCCTGGCTATAATTACCTGATTGTTACCATTATAGGTTCATAGGTAGGTACTAGGCTATCACCCTGGGGCCTATACAAGCCCAGCCAAAAAGGTACCCTGGCTTTTGCCACCCAAGAAAATTATTTTCCTGTGCCACTGTCTAGCAGAGCCACAGAGGTGATCCCCGGGGTAAATTTCCTATTTCCCATCCAAGCATCAAGATTTTTCTTGGAGTGCTAATGAGGAGCTTTGTTTGATATAGATAGGTAGTTTATTCCAGAGTATTGGAAGTCTCTGGGACAGGAATCTATCCCACTGGCATGTTCTGTTTATTGTGGTGACAAGGTTTAGGTCCCCTAGAGCGTGTAGCTCGGAGGGATTAGGATTTCTTTAAGTGGAGCATTTCCATCAGCTCTGGGTTTGACCTAGCTTTGTATGTTAGGCAGAGATCACCACTGAGTAGGCGATATGCGACTGAGTAAAGCTGGAGTTTTTTTAGACGGTCTGCATAGGGCATCTGTTTGAGGCCAGTAATCCTCTTTGTGAGGTATTTCTGCGGCCTTTCCAGTTGTAGATGTCTTGTGAGGTACATACCAAAAGGGGCATTGTACTCTATAATGGGTCTAATGAGTGATGAGTTAAGGCATAGCTCTCAACCTTCCATCTCCAAAATGAGGAACACTAGCCCTCATAATGTGGAACAAATGGGCAAAATGTGGAACACATACTAATGGCTTACTAACAACTTCAACTAGGAAGACCATAGGATGGTTAAAATATGTTGGTTTTACTTATAAAGAAGATCTTTTAATGAATTAATATGATTCATTTCTATTTTCCATGGATTTCATTTAAAAAAATTCCTAACACTGAATGTGTGACATGGTCTTTCAATGTGGAACATTGAGGAACTTTGAGGAACATGAACTTTTTAAGACCCCAAATGAGGTACATTCCTCGTGATGAGGTACACTTGAGAGGTATGAGTTAAGGGGAACAGTGACTTTATTTCTGGATGAGAAACCTTTTGTGATGAGGTGTGCCAAGTAGAAGGATTGCCTGACTACTGTCCACCTGTGTCCCAAGGTCTCATCACACTTTTGGTGTTAAGTATACTGCTGCCTATGTTGTAGTTCATGGGTACAGAGTTTTTACCAAAGGGGATGACAATACACTTTTTGGCACTGAGCTTGAGGCCATGGCTTTGACACCAGGCATCTGTCTCAGTGAGGCCCTTTTGTAGGATGTCCACATCGTTAGGAGTTTCGATTATGGCTCCTAGTTTGCAGTCATCTGCAAACTTCATTAGCCAAAGACCTTCTGTGCTAGCCTGTACTTCAGAGAAGTAGATACCAAATAGGAGAGGACTCAGGACTGAACCCTGTGGTACTCCACTTGTCACTGGTCTGAAGTCGGATTTGGAGTCTGCTGCTTTCACAGTGTGGGTTCCGTCAGTGAGCCAGTTGGCAACCCATCTTGTGACATAGGATTTATACCTAGTTTAGTCAGTCTATCCATAATTCTAGAGTGGGGGATGGTGTTGAAAGCCTTGGCAAGATCTAGATAGGCTGTGTGAACCACTTTACCCTTATCTACAGCTTTGGTGACTGCTTCAAAGTCTATCAGGTTTAGGAGACATGATCTGCCTTTTACAAACCCGAACTGGGTGGGGTCCAGAGTTTGGAGATTACCAATGTCTTTGTTTATAAGTTCCATGGCCTTGCAGATCAGGCTAATGGGGCAGTAGTTCCCGGGGTCTGTGGTGCCCCCCCCCCCGTGGAGTGGGATGACCGTCGCTGTGCGCCGTTCAGCAGGCACAAAGCCTGAGGTGAGGCTATGATTGAACATGATACTTAGGTGGGGTGTCAGTTCATATTCTGTAGTTCATGTAGAACGCAGCCTGGAATGTTGTCTGGTCCCATGGATGCTGTATTCTTGGCTTTGGAAAGTGTGGTTTTTACCTGTGCAGCCATGATTACAGGAATTTTGCATTCTACCGGTATAGAGATGGGCTCTTTAGGGTGTGAGAGGGGGGTAAAGTTAGCACTGAACCTATCTGCCAGGATGTTGGCAATATCAGTTAGGTCTGTATATTTAGTGCCATTGTGCTGTAACTCAGAGCAGATGTTCTTTGTGTTTCACTGTTGCAGTCATTACATTTGGGTAATCTGCTGGCAGGTTGCAATCAGTCGGCCTGAATTCCAAAGTCTTGGGTCCTGCGTTGGTTGCTGTCTCCTCTTCCATGACGTCAGGTCATCAGGGGTATAAAACATGCAGCCAACGCCATTTCCTTTAGTCTTTCTTGCCGCGCGGTGCCTGAAGCAGAAGCATTTCGCAAGTGCCGGTCAGCCGACTACTGACATATTTGAGTTTGAGTTTCAGAACCGAAGTCTTCACTAAAGCTAAGTACCCCATTGGGGAAACTTTTTTCTTGCTCCATACCGATGTCAGAAAAACTTAATTGTATTACTTGTGGGAAGCAAATACCTCATAATGATTTCCATTTATACTTGCCTATGCCCTGATCACAACGTGCCTCGCTGTTTGTTTTGTGCTAGATTTAACCAACACACTATTAAGCGTCTGTATATTTTTGCCTCAAAGTATTTTGGAAGCATATTTAACTACCCATAAATGTCGTCTGATAGCAATCCGACTACTGGAGTGCATAAAAAATGCAAAGAAAAGGGCAGAGAAAGACAGTCGAGGTCCAAAACTGATGACAAAACTTCTCCTAAGCCATTCGCCGGTTCACAGTGAGGTGCTTTTGCAGCCCCTGATACCCGCTACTTTCGAGTCGCAGGCCCCTACCGACACCCATGTGGAGTCCGGCATGCCACGAGATACTCAAAGTATTGGATCGATGGGTGTATCTCCCTCTGATGGGTCCGGATCTGCTGAGCAGGCACCGGCTTCTGAGGGTGTATTCATGCCTCAACATTTGTATATCAAACCGATGATAGCTGCAAAACCTAAAACAAAAGCAACTTCTAAAACTAAAAAAACTGACGCATGAGCCACATGCACAGGCCTCTATGCCTAAAAAAAAACAAATGACCAAAATGGCTGAAGACCTTATTACCTTGATCAGGGGTACCCATCCCCCTCCAGATGAGAGGCCTAGGCAAGACACTGATTATGAATCTTCTGATCAGGTTTCTATTTCTTCTACTTCCTCTTCTGATCAGGAATCATCTATTCCTCCCTATGAGGATTTAGATGCAGAGGAGTCTATACCTTCTGCATCACCTCCTGAGGATTATTCATTGGAGAAACCTTGCATACTTTGTGGGAGCATTTTCACTGGGAGAGTCAAGATTTCTCGGAATCAAAAAAGAGGCTCAGGGATTTCCTTCTCCCTCAGCACGGCCTTTAGCTATACCCCCTGTTTTAGACATTGTGGATGATGTGTTTTCGGAGTCAAGCTTGACCCCTAACTCCTTACCTCCGGCTCTCAGCAAGCCTGTCAGATATTACAGGGTCCCTGACTCACATAAATTTTTGTTTAGAAACTCTGCTGCTGCTGATCCTGAAACTATTTCACAGGGTCCAAAGGGAGTTAAGGCCTCAACAGCAAAAAATCCTACCCCCTCTGACAGAGATTCAAGGGCACTGGATAGATAGGGAAAAAAGGTTTATACATCTGCAACCTTGGCATTTATGGCCTTAAACTGTCAATTTCATGGATGATCATATAGTTGTACAACCAACACCTCTCAGTAATGCTGTGATGGATGTCATTTTGGAAGCCAGAAGGCCTAGTACTAGAAAATCTTATACTGATAAATGGAAGAGATTGTGCTTGGAATCAAGCACAAGGAACTGATGCAGCAGAACCCAAATATTCCTCAGATATTACAATACTTGACTGAGATGCTTGACAAAGGCCTATCTTTCTCATCAATTAAAATCCATGCCTCTGCCATTTTAGCTCATTACAACACAGAACCACCAATCTTTTCTCATCCTTTACTAAAGCAATATCTTAGGGGAGCCACAAATGTAAGGCCTCCTAGAAGATCACCAATACCTGCATGGGACCTCAGTTATGTGTTGGAAAAGCTCACCCAGCCTCCATTTGAACCAGCCGCTACTGCTGATATAAAGTTCTTATAATAAACAGCTCTGCTACTAGCAATTACTTCAGCAAGAAGAGTCTCAGAGCTACAGGCCCTCATGGCTGTGGAGCCTTTCATCATATTTTACCCAGACAGGGTATCTCTGAGGACAAATCCAACATTTATGCCTAAGGTGGTTTCCACTGTGGCTCTTAACCAAACTATTCATCTGCCAACCTTTTATCCAAATCTGCAGAACAAGGGAGAGAGAATTCTGCATTCCTTGGACATACACAGACAGCTAAGACTCTACTTGAGCAGGAGTAAAGCTCTAAGAAAAACTGAGCAATTGCTAGTGACATATGCTGCAGGATCAGAAGGAAAGGCTATTTCAAAGCAGACTATTTCAAAGCGGGTAAGCACCTGTATTCATTTCCGCTACTTACACCATGGTAAACCTGAGCCCAAAGGCATTAGGTCTCATTCCACCAGAGCTGCAGCTACTTCAGCCTTTCTCAGAGGAGTACCAACCAAAGACATTCTAGAGTCTGCTACTTGGAGTTCTGTCCACACCTTTACAAAGCATTATTATTTGCCTCTCTACTCTGTCCAGGGCAGGCTTTGCCACTGCAGTTCTGCAGGGCCTTATATCTGCACCTAATGCTGTTTAGCTCCAGCCACCCAACCATAGCTTTGGAATTCTACCCAAATATAATGACTGCAACAGTGAGACACGAAGAACATAGTACAGTTGTGTACACTTACTATAAATGTAGATGTTCGAGTGTATTCACTGTTGCAGTCCAGGTTACCCTCCCGCCATCCCCCTTTTCATTCTGGAGGTTATCTTTCCTTCCCTATCTTCTACAACCTATGTGGTGTATTTGCTTGTAGATGAAGGTAAAGTTTATATTGATGCATGTATTTATTTATACATATTTTTGCAATCTTTTTGGGGGCACCTGACATTGGAGGCAATAAAAACTAAAGAAAATAGCGTCGGCTGCATGTTTTATACCCCTGACGACCTGATGTCATAAAAGAGGAGACAGCAACCGATGCAGGACCCAAGACTTTGGAATTCAGGCCGACTGAGGGCAACCTGCCAGCAGATTACCCAAATGTAATGACTGCAACAGTGAATACACTCGGACATCTACATTTATGGTAAGTGTACACAACTGTACTGAGTGTTGCCATTGAGATTCTTGACATAGCTATAGAATGCTTTGTGGTTGTCTTTAGAATCAGTGGCGATTTTGTTTTCATAACTAGATTTGGAGGATCACAGCTTCTTAATGAGGCTGACCAGGGAGCTCCTCCACTCATGGGATTTTACTCTCTTTTGCAACAGTTTCTTCCTTCTGTTGTACAGTTTGTTTATGGCAGGGGACCACCTGATTGGCTTCCTTTTTTTTGAGGATAGCATCTTGGTTCTGTTTGGGATAGCATGATCCATGCACGTGCTTATAAAAGTGCAACTGTGTAGGATTTAGTAGTCGTAACTGTATTTGTCCATCTGCATGGGTGTCATGAAGTTCACCACTTCTGTCTTAAGAAGCATGATGTTGGCTTTGGAGAAATTTTTTACCATGGTTTCCTTAATGGGGGGTGGGGGCAGGATGTGAATATCTAGGGTAATTAGCTTATGGTCAGCTTATGGTTAGATCGGACCAATGAGGCGTTGACTTCAGGTGTGGTAATGACTAGATCTAGGATATTGTTGCCCCTGGTGGGGGTGTGGATAAGTTGATCCAGGGCATTGGAGTTTATGAATTCCAGAAAGCGTTGAGCGAAGGAGTTGGTACATGAGTAGTTTTCCCAGTTAATGGTGGGGTAGTTGAAATCGCCCATTATTAGGGTGTTTGATTGAACCCTAATATTTTCCAGTACATCAAGAAAAGAGGAGTGGGAATCCTAGGGCATGGTGGATTGCAGTTTTGCCCAGAGTTAGTTGCACTTGGATAACCTCTGCTGCATTATGCTGAGCAACTAGCCTGAAGGTGTGGATATCCTTAATGAATATGGACACACCTCCACCTTTGGTGTTCCGATCCAGGTTACATGGCCGAAAAGTGTAGTATGAGTTATAGCCTGGAAGTGCAGGGGTGCTCTCTGGAGCCTAGAACCAGGTCTCAGTCACTGCACAGATATCGATGTTCTCCATTTTAAGGAGTGCCTCGCGTGAATGCATTTTGAGATTTAGACTTCTAGCATTGAGTAGCATCACCCTCAGTTTTTACTTGCTTGTTCCTGTTACAGTGGTGAATTTCTCATTTGAACCTTGCCTAAAAAAGGCACTATAGGGGCGGCAAGAACCTTAGCCAGTATTCGGAATCCCAGGGGTGACAGGTGCAGGCCATCTCTGGCAAAGCCCTCTTAGTAATTCCTCAGTAAGCAAGTGTTGGATGGCATTCTGGAGGCAAGGAGGCCTAGTACTAGAAAATCTTATGCTGAAAAATGGAGAAGATTCTGTTCCTGGAACCAAACTCAGGGGATGGGCATGGCAGCACCCAGTTTACCTCAGATTCTTCAATACTTAACTGAGATGCTTCACAAGGGTCTTTCCTTTTCCTCCAAAATTCATGCCTCAGCCATTTCAGCTCATTACAACACAGAACCATGCCTCTTCTCATCCACTGCTCAAGCAGTTCCTCAGAAGGGCCAAAAGCTTAAGACCACCCAGGAGAGCCCCAACTCCAGCCTAGGCCTTAACTTTGTATTGGGAAAAATCACTCTACCTCCTTTTGAGCCAGCTGCAAATGCAGAGCTGAAATTCCTTTCTTGGAAAACAGCCTTCCTTTTAGCCATCACTTTAGCAAGAAGGGTGTCTGAATTACAGGCCATTATGGCAGTGGAGCCTTTCATCATCTTTCATGCGGACAGGGTGTCCCTCAGGACCAGTCCCTCCTTCATGCCCAAGGTGGTATCCAGTGTGGCTCTTAAGCAGTCCATTCATTTGCCAGCGTTCTTTTCTAATCCACAGAACAAAGGGGAATGTATTCTGCACTCCTTAGATGTGCACGACAACTTAGATTTTACTTGGACAGGACTAAACCTCTCAGGAAATCTGAACAGCTGATGGTTGCATTTGCTGAAGAGGCAGAGGGGAAGGCCATTTCAAAGCAAACCATTTCTAAATAGATAGGCCATTGCATTAATTTCCCACAGGGGATAAGACCACATTCGACCAGGGCTGCATCTACCTCCACAGCCTTTCTCAGAGGTGTCCCTACCAGGGACATTCTAGAAGCTGCTACCTGGAGTTCTGTACATACTTTCATCAAGCATTACCATTTGCCAATTTTCTCTAAATCCAGAGCTGGCTTTGCCACTGCAGTCTTGCAGGGCCTTATAGCTGGTCCTAATGCTGTCTAATTTCTTCCTCCCATCCTTAGCTTTGGGAATCTACCCAAATGTGATGACTGCAACAGTGAAACACGAAGAACATAGTACACTTACCCTAAATGTAGATGTTCAAGTGTATTCACTGTTGCAGTCCTGGTTACCCTCCCTCCCAGACCCCTGACGTCTTTTGGCTGTACCTGTGTTCTTGTTTACTATGCTTTAAGCTTTTTGGTGTATTTGCTTTCTTGTTGGAGGTGTAACCTTGTGTGTGTGTGTGTGTATATATATATATATATATATATATATATATATATATATATACATACATATAAATAATTGCTTCCCATTATGGGGGCACCTGACATCTGGGGCAAGAAAAAACTGATATAATGGCATCGGCTGCATGCTTTATACCCCTGACTACCTGATGTCATGGAAGATGAGACAGCAACTAACGCAGGACCCAAGACTTTGATAATCAGGCCGACTGAGGGCTACTGCAAGCAGATAACCCAAATGTGATGACTGCAACAGTGAATACACTCGAACGTCTATATTTATCGTAAGTGTACACAACTGTACTTTCCTTGGACTTAGATGTCATACCTTTAATTCTAAGTTGCACAACATAGAATGATTTCCTCACCACGGTAGACCTGTGATGATCAAAGGCTTGATTACTATCTATGTGTGTCCTTAGGTCCCTGACTACTGCGTCAACTCTAAGGGGTGTGTTATAAATATGATGGTTACCAGGGATGGATGACTTCCCAAAAGGTACTATTATGCATTTCTTAGCATTTAGTTTTAGTCCATGACTGACACCAGTTGTTTGTCTGTGTCAGCCCCTCCTGGAGAACATTTGTGTCAGTGTGAGATTCAGTGACAGCTCCTAATTTGCAGTCATGTGCAAATTTAGTCAGCCAGAGACCACTGACATTGGCTTTGACCTCTGGGAAGTAAATGCCACAAAGGAGCTAGAAATCTCTCTCTAGCTGGTCTGTTTGTTTTGGTTACTTGCTCTGCTGTGCCTGAATATTGCTGATCGCTGTCTCCATTTTATTTTTACACCCACCCAGCTGTTGTATTCTTAAACATGGTGACTTTTGAATTGCCCATCCCTACTATAAACACTCCCAGACACCATCTCATGATTTCCTTCTACTAAGTACAGAGATCATTTGAGAAGGGCCACCCCCTTAGTTTCCTTAACCTAGAATTATCGTTTTCCTCTCATCCCACTTAACTTAAAAAAAAATCACTTTATTCAGCTGCTTTTACTGTATTTGTGTTTCTTCCTCCTTTATTTTGCTTTTGCTGATTGTTATTAAAAGTGTTCAGTTGCATTTATTTTGCTTGTTAATAGCCTGATTAAATTCTAACCATTATTCTAAACCTCTTAGTTCTGGTTTAAGCACTTGGGCTTCAGGTTTGTTGTTTTACATTAAGAAGGTTTGTAGTCTACACTCTTGTGGCAGGAGATATAGCTTGCATCCTTCTATGTTGGGAGTTGCTGGTTGATAGGTTAGCACGTCTTTTATTCTAAAAATGTCTTAGTTCTGGTTTAAGCACTTGGGCTTATTTTACATTAAGATTTGTGGTCTACACTTTTGTGGGAGTAGAGGGTAGCCTTTGCCCTTCTGAGCTGGAAGTTGCTGGTTGAAGGTTTATTGTGCCTGCTTATTTGAAAGGGTTTTTTTTAATTGTTGCGCTTTGTTTGTTGTAGCATAGCCTAGATTCAGACCTGCTGAATATAGTTTTGTTTGTATAACTTGAGCAGTAAACCAGGCCATCTTTTGATGGAGAGGGTTCCCCTGCACCTTAGTAGCAGGTGTGTACAGTTAAAACTCATCTGATGAAGGTTGCTGGAACAGGGCTCAGTTCTGAGCTTTTTTAATTGGTTAATATGTTTAAATTAGTCTGCTCTTTGCTACATAAGCACTGTGTTTGAGTTTGCTCTTGTTTTAGCAAAGCTCTACAGAATTTGGCAACCAGATACTGCTCTGCTGTATTTATAGGTTCATAGGTGTTTACTAGGCTAATGACCACAAGGGTCAGTAATCTCTGCAAAACTTAAGTAGAAGTTTCCCCTGTATAATGCACCCTTGAATAGCATTTTTACCATGTTGCTGCTTATTTAAAATTATTGTTTCTGAAATTGTTACACTTTGCTGTAGCATAGACTAGATTCAGAATAGGTGCATCTAGTTCTGTTTGTATAACTTGAGCACTAAACCAGGCCATCTTTTGTTGGAGACTGTTCCCCTGCACCCTAGTGGCAGGATTGTGCGAGTAAAACTCATCTGACTGAAGGTTGTAGGAACAGAGTTTAGTTTTGAGCTTTTTTATTGGTTAATTTGTTTAAATCAGTTTGCTCTCATTTGATACACAAGTGCCACATTTGCATGGGTTTGCACTTGTTTGCCCATCATGCACTGCAAAGCAGCAGTGGGCATCGTTTGTGGTTATAAACACAAACACTTTTGCCTGCCCATTTTTTCCTTAGTACTCTGCTGGTGCTCCATTGGTAAGTTCTTGAGATTTTCCTTTACTGAAAAGTGATAGTGAAGCTCCTGAGGTACCAACATATTTCCTACCCACTAGCCCCTTTTCTTTTTTTGTCCACTTCTGTCCTCTCCTTTACCTGGTCCTTCCGGTCTTCTTCCTATTTTCTGACCCCATCAACTTACCTAGCATTATTGACAGACAATTTCCCACAGTCTCTCCAGCCAGCCTGGTTGACATGGGCTTCCTGAGGCAATGGAGTAATTGCCTCGTATACACTGACAATCCACATATTCTAGTTCACACAAATTCATTATGTGAGAGATGCATATATCAAGAACCTAGAATCTAGGCTCTCTCACTCACCAGTCAGTTCATCTGATACTTACCTGGTTGTCAGCGTGCTCATCTTACCTTCTGCACATGCCAAACTAACAACACAAACCTATATATGTGGAGGTCCTTACCAGAAGCTTATCTAAACATCAGACACCTCCTAAAACATAGTACACATAATGTATTACACATCTCTGGCTTACCAGTCAAGCCTCTAAGTCATAACACAAAAACAAACATCTTAGTTATACATGACTCAGTTGTGAGACACACAGATGTCCCTCTCACCAGGTTAGATAAGGAAAAAGTCACGATCAGCTGGCTGTCTGGTGCCAGGATCCACCACATCACACAAGTCTCTCAGGAATAGGCACTGTTATGACTCCTCCATAGTTCATGTTGGTGTGAACAACTTGAGACATACCTCACTGTGCTATATGAAGAGAGACATGACTGAGCTCTCTAACTGTGTCTCAGGCAGGTATGTCCCCAGCCTTAAGCAGCATGTTATCTTCTCCTAGGATGATATCTCAATATAAACAATGATTGACTTCAGCAATTGGCATAGTTTCTGGTGTCATTCAAAGGGGAACCAGTGTCTGTATGCCTGGGATAACATGGTCGACAGACCTTGATGCTTTTCCAGAGATGGTTTTCATCTGTAACCCTGGGATTTCGGTTACTGGCTAAGGCTCTTGCCACCCCCATAGTGCCTTTTTTAGGCAATGTCAGAAGAACAAAATTCCTGATATAAAAATACCCTCCAAAAACAGCCTCAAGATTATGCTGTTAAATGCTAGGAGTCTAAACCAGAAACTGCACTCACTAGAAGCAGTCCTCCTCACCTTGGAAGATGCTGACATTTGTGCAGTCACTGAGAACTGGTTTAAGGCTGCAGAGAGCACCGCAGCTATACAAGGTTACGTTTCCTGCCACATGTTCAGACCACAAGCTGAAGGTGTGAGGACTAAAGGAGGTGGTGTATCAATCTTCATTAAAGATAAATACACCTCTCGGTTGGTTAAACAACACAATTCCCTTGAGTTACATCAGGTGCAATTGGCTGTAGGTGAGACCTCTCTTCAGGTCATTGCCAGCTATAGGAGTGCCTTTGTGAATCAGGAGAGACACTCAGCCTACTTGGATCTACTTAAGTGAATAAAGATATGACCAAACACCCTTGTTTTTGGTGACTTTAATTACCCAACCATATGTGTTCTAACTCACATGCCCAAAGGTTCCTGGACTTCATTAACTCCAATGCCCTGGATCTGCTGGATGACACACCCACAAGGGGCTCAAACATTTTGGATCTGTTGCTCACCAACATGGGGGACCGCTGCACCAGTGAGATCTGACCACAAATCAGTCTCGCTAGAAGTAACTATTACACAAGAGCCCCCCCCCAGCAACAACTAGACTAAAAACCTTCTCCAAGGCCAATTACAACAGCTTGTGTGACAGCTTCATAGCCCCTCCCCCCACTGATGGAAGCGACACCTATGCTGAGTTATATACCAATGCTTTATACAAGCACCTGTACAATTGTATTGACTCGACTGCACCTGACAGAGCCAAAGGAAGATATTTATGGAAAAACAAAACTGCCTGGCGGACAACTGCCATTAATAGGCTATACAATAGGAGAAAAAAATTGCTGTCTAAGAGTAGAAAGAAACGGTCTCAAAACTGGACACACTATCTCAAGTTAAACAAGCAAACAAGACTCCTAGTGAAGTCCCCAAAGGTAACTATGAATCCAAATTAGCTTCCCTAACTAAAGATAACCGCAAGGTGTTTTTTAGTTAAATCTGTAACCTCAAAGATAAGGCACAGATTTGTGCTGACCTTGTAGTTAATGGTACTACATATACAGAACCTGTGGATACAGCAAACCTGCTGCCTGACAGGTTCAGTGAAAACTTCACTTCCCTGTCCCTGCCACATATAACCAAAAGCATCCCTAACACCTATCCCCACCAAGTATCTCTGGGGAGCAGATCTTAAATGCCTTTACTAAGGCCAAAAACGCAGCCTGTATGGGACCAGACAACATCCTGCGGTGTCTTCTATATGGGGAAAACCGGAATTAGCATCACCATTGGGCACACTTTTCAATTACAACCTAAGCACTAGCTTCATCCCAGGGGAATGGAAAACAGCTACCATCATCCCTTTGAACAAAGGAGGTGCATCCATGGATCTCGAGAACTATAGACCCATTAGCCTGACCAGACTTGTCTGCAAGGCCATGGAACAAATGAATCATCATGGACCCTTATTAACAAAGATAGACGGCACAGTCATGCACTGGTGCAACGGTGGTGATGTCACCTGACAGCAAGAAGTTCCCTGGTTCGATTCTCTGCTGGAGTGCCTTCTGTGCAGAGTCTGCATGTCCTCCCTGCATTCATGTGTTTCCTCAGGGTGCTCCGGTTTCCTCCCACATTACAAAGACACGTATCTGGGGTGTTTCTCCCTGGGCCTCCTCTGAAAATTGGCTTTGTTCCAAGTTGTACTTTCCCGGTAAACAAATGTTAAATAAAATATGGGAAATCTCCAAATGCTCAACCCAACCAGTATGACTTTGCCACAGGGAGGTCGTGCCTGTTAAACTTGGAGCACTTCAAAACAGTCACCAAAGCCCTAGATGAGGACAAATCTGTGCATACAACCTACCTAGACTTAGTCAAGGACTTGACACAATCCCCCACTCAGTCATCATTGATAAACTCACCCAGCTAGATATCAACCCATATATTGTCAGGTGGGTTGCAAACTGACTAAAGGACTGTGGCTGGCAAAGTTTGTTGTACTAGAAACTGGAAGTGATCATTAAAACCCCTAGCAATGTCAACATCCTGCAAGAAGGTCTTACTCAGACTAATGACTGGTGTCAAAGTCATGGTCTGAAACTTAATGCAAAAGATGTATTATCATCCCCTTTGGCAAGAGTGATATTCCTGCTATAACTATAACATCATTAGCAATACCCTAAGCACACAGTCAGTGGTGAGAGATCTGGGCATACAAGGTCGACAGCAACCTTAACGTTGATCACAATGTCTAAACAATGGTAAGAAGGGCATTTTATATTGCTCATCTCATAAGTAAGGGTATTGCCAACAAAAAAAGAGGTTATAACCTCCTGTACTCTTCTCTCATTAGTCCATTAATAGAGTACAATCCTCCTTTTGGTATGTTCTTTTCCAAACACCTGCAGCAATTGGAAATACCACAAATGTTCCTTACAAAGAAAATTCAAGGTCTTCAGGATCTGTCTTATGTGGATAGACTGAAATCATCGTCACCTTACTCTGTGTAGTACAGACTGCTCAGAGGCGACCTGTGCCTTGCATATATAGAGCAATCTCTGACCCAGCTTTAATGGAAATGCTGAACATTCGCAAGTCAAATGGTTTAATGGAAATGCTGAACATTCGCAAGTCAAATAGCACACGAGTCACTCACTCAAAGGACCTTAACCTGGTATTTGACATCAGCAGAACTTGCTGGTGAGATATTTGTCTCTCAGGGATTGCTCCACCTTTGGAACAAGCTTCCTATTCATGTTAAACAAAGCCCCTCATTGGCCCTATGTAGGTGTAATTTGGACAGTAGGATGGGTAACCAGAAATTCACCCTGGGAGTTCCACCTGTATCTACTTAGACAGTGGCAATAAGTGCTGATTTTTGTGTCTGCTTGAACCAGACATCCTTGGGAAAACTGGTTGAACTTGGCTAGGCTTGTAAGGGTCCTGGAGCCATTACTCTAGTAACCTGCTATGAACACCATCCCACAATCTGGAATCATGGATAAACTCTCCCAGCTAAATGTCAGTCCCTGGGTAACTCATTAGAAAGAAAACTGGCTCACAAGTACAACCCAAGAAATTAGGGTGGGCAACTCCACCTCCTCTAAATGATCTGTCATGAGAGGTGTACCCCAAGGTCCCTTTGGGCCACTCCTCGTTTGCATTTACTTGTCTAAGGTTAAGTTAATGTTTCGGGCTTAAGGCTGACCAAGTTTGCTGATGACTGTAAATTAGGTGTCATTATAAGCTCTTCGGACATTACCAGGATCTTCCAGGAAGGCCTTTTCAAAACAAATAACTGGTGTCAAAACCATGTCCTAAAACAGAGTGCCAGTAAATGTGTAATAGTATTCTTCAGCAATTATTACATCCTCTGTAGCTATCATATTGAAAATATGCCCGAAAACCAAGTGTAGTTAGGGACCTGGGAACCTATGCTGACATTGAACTGTTCAATCACCATATATCAAATTTTGTAAGTGTCATTTTTTATTCTGCTGGTTATTAGCAATTGTATAGTGTTCAGATCCAGAGATGTGATCATTACATGGTATTCTGCACTTATTAGACCAGTCACTGAGTGTAATGTCCCTTTTGTCATGTACTTGCACAAATGCCTCACCCAAAACAAACACTCGCAAAGTTTTCTCACCAAGAAAATCAAGGGTCTAAATCATAAAAATTTCATTGATTGTCTCAAAGACTTGTTCCTTTTCTCTGTACACTAGGCAAAACAGCCCCTCAGTACCCTGCATGATATTGAGGCTGAACACACCCTATCTTTTGCAGAACTGCTGTGCATCAACAAACTCAAATGTGACATAAACACTCGTACAAGCAGTCTTAATCTCTTCTGCAACATAAAAGGTACATATTGGAGGGATAGCACTGTGTGCCTAGCAGCCCTGGGTCAATAAGCTATTAATAAGACTGTGTCCAGTTGCTCAGCTTAGGATTACCCAAGATAGTTCTGTTGAGTGAAAGATGCACATAAAACCAACCAACCTGCCAAACTTGAGCTAAGGATTACTACACTCAATATCGGTTTGCTGACAGGATGCATCTTAGAAGTAGATGACATGATTGAAAGGAGGAGGCTGGACATTCTCTGTAGCCAATAAGGCAAAATGGAAGGGCAATGATGCAAAGCCACTTGGCTTGGGAACCACAGTCTACTACTCAGGGGGAGGACAGACTAGAAATGGTGTGGGAATCGTAGTGAGAGAGAAGCTTCTGAAGACAGTGAGGGATGTCATCTGAATTAATGACAGACTCATAACAATCAGAGTCCATTGTAAAGATAGGCACTATGCATAATTTCAGCCATTGTAAAGACAGGCACTATGCATAATTTCAGCCTATGTCCCACAGCAAGTTTGTCGTAGAGGAAAATAATGCATTCAGGCAGCAGTTGCAGGAACTACTAGATAAAGCAGGACAACATGAGTTGGTGTGGACTGCCTGCAACCAACTGATGGTGCAACAGGAATAAAGTTGCTGATGCCATTCTGCACTTCTGTCTGGCACATGGATTAATGGTGGCCAACACATTGTTCAACAAATGAGGCAGTCACAAAATCACAAGAGTAGCCAAGATGCAACTCGGGTAGATTTCATCCTAGTAAGGAAAGGGCATTGGGGTAGAATCAGTGATTGCAAAGTAATCCTCAGTAAAAGAGTTGGCCTACAGCATAAACCACTGGTTCATAGGTAGGTACTAGGCTATTGGCCCTAGGGCCTATATAAGCCTACCCAAAAAGGTACCCTGGCTTTCGCCACCCAAAAAAATTATATTCCTGTGCCCCTGTTGAGTAGAGCCACAGAGGTGATCCCCAGGGTGAATTTCCTATTTCCCATTTCCCATCCAGTCATCAAGATTTTTCTTGAAGAGTGCTAATGAGGAGCTTTGTTTGATATAGATGGGTAGTTTGTTCCAGAGTATGAGAAGTCTCTGGGACAGGAATCTATCCCTCCAGCATGTTCTGTTTATTGTGACGACAAGGTTTAGGTCCCTAGAGTGTATAGCTCAGAGGAATTAGGATTTGTTTAAGTGGAGCATGTCCAACAGCTCTGGGTTTGACAGTTTTGCATGTTAGGCAGAGATCGCCTCTGAGTAGGCGATATGCGACAGATTAAAACTGCGTAGGGCATCTGTTTGAGGCTGGTAATCCTCTTTGTGAGGTATTTCTGTGGCCTTTCCAGTTGTTGTAGAGGTCTTGTGAGGTAAATACCAAAAGGGGCGTTGTACTCTGTAATGGGTCTAATGAGTGACGAGTAGAGGGGAACAATGACCTCTTTTTTTCCTGGATGAGAAACCTTTTGTGATGAGGTGTGCCACGTAGAAGGATTTCCTGACAACTGTGGCGATGTGATTATCAAAGGAGAGACTACTGTCCACCTGTGTCCCAAGGTCTCATCACACTTTCAGTGTTAAGTAGACTACCACCTATGTGGTAGCCCATGGGTACAGAGTTTTTACCAAAGGGGAGCACAATGCACCTTTTGGCATTGAGCTTGAGGCCATGGCTTTGACACGAGGCATCTGTCTCAGTGAGGCCCTTTTGTAGGATGTCCACATCATTAGGAGTTTTGATTATGGCTCCTAATTTGCAGTCATCTGCCACCTTTGTTAGCCAAAGACATTCTGTGTTAGCCTGTACTTTAGAAAAGTAGATACCAAACAGGAGAGGACCCAGGACTGAACCATGTGGTACTTCACTTGTCACTGGTCTGAAGTCGGATTTGGAGTCTGCTACTTTCACAGTGTGGGTTCTGTCAGTGAGCCAGTTGGCAACCCATCTTGTGACATAGGGATTTATACCTAGTTTAGTGAGTTTATAATTCCAGAGTGGGGGATGGTGTCAAAAGCCTTGGCAAGATCTAGATAGGCTGTGTGAACCACCTTACCCTCGTCTACAGCTTGGTGACTGCTTCAAAGAAGTCTATAAGGTTTAGGAGACATGATCTGCCTTTTACAAACCTGAACTGGGTGGGGTCCAGAATTTGGAGATTACCAATGTCGTTGTTTATAAGTTCCATGATGATATGTTCCATGGCCTTGCAGACCAGGCTCGTTAGGCTAATGCAGCAGTAGTTCCCGGGGTCTGTGATGGTTCCTCTTTGTGGAGTGGGATAACTGTTGCTGTGCACCATTCAGTGGGCACAAAGCCTGAGGTGAGGCTATGATTGAACATGGTGCTTAGGTGGGGTGCCAGTTCATTCTGTAGACCACAGCCTGAGATGATGTCAGGTCCCTTGGATGCTGTGTTCTAGGCTTTGGAGAGTGTGTTTTTTACCTGTGCAGCTGTGATTACAGGAATTTTGCATTCTTCCAGTATAGAGATGGGCCCTTTAGGGGGTGAGAGAGGGGTAAAGTTAGCACTGAACCTATCTGCCAGGGTGCTGGCAATATCAGTTGGTTCTGTATATTTAGTGCCATTGTGCTGTAACTCAGAGCAGATCTGAGTGTTGCCACTGAGATTCTTGACATAGCTATAGAATGCTTTGTGGTTGTCTTTAGAATGAGTGGTGATTTTGTTTTCATAAATAGCATTGGAGGATTTTATGAGGGATCTCAGCTTCTTACTTAGGCTGACCAGGGAGTTCCTCCAATCATGAGATTTTACTCTTTTTTGCAACAGTTTTTTTCTTCTGTTGTAGAGTTTGTTTATGGCAGGGTACCACCAGATTGGCTTCCTTTTTTTGGAGTATAGCATCTTGGTTCTGTTAGGGGTAGCATGATCCATGCACTCATGTAGGTGCTTATAAAGTGAATTTGTGTAGAATTCAGCAGTTGTACCTCTGTTGTCCGTCTGCATGGGTGTTGTCAAGTTTGCCACTTTTGTCTTAAGAAGTGTGAAGTTGGCTTTGTAGAAATTTTTTATGCTGATTTCCCTAATGGGGGGGTGGGTGCGGGATGTTCATGTCTAGGGTGATTAGCTTATGGTCGTATCTGACCAATAAGGAATTGACCTCTTGTGTGGAACACCAGTCACCCATGTTGGTAATGAGCAGGTCTAGAATATTGCTGCCCCTGGTGGGGGTGTGGATAAGTTGATCCAAGGCAATGGAATTTATGAATTCCAGAAAACGTTGAGCAAAAGAGTTGGTACATGAGTAGTTTTCCCAGTTGGTGGGGGTAGGCGAAATCACCCATTATGAGGGTGTTGGGTAGTACCCTAATATTTTCCAGTGTATCAAGAAATGAGGAGTGGGAATCCTGGGGCATGGTGGGGGATCTGTAGCAAGTTACAATTTGGATTGCGGTCTTGCCCAGAGTTAGTTGCACTTGGATAATCTCAGCTGCATTGTGCTTAGCAACTAGCCTGGAGGTGTGGATATCCTTAATGAATATGGACACACCTCCGCCTTTAGTGTTTCGGTCTAGGTTAGGTGGCTGAACGGTGTGGTATGAATTATAGCCTGGTAATGCAGGGATGCTCTCTGGAGCCTTGAACCAGGTCTCTGTCACTGCGCAGATGTCGATGTTCTCCATTTTAAGGAGTGCCTCGAGTGAATGCATTTTAAGGTTTAGACTTCTAGCATTGAGTAGCATTACCCTCAGATTTTGCTTGCTTGTACCTGTTACGGTGGTGAATTTGTCATTTGAACTTTGCCTAAAAGGCATTGTAGGGGTGGCAAGAGCCTTAGCCAGGATCCGGAATCCCAAGGGCGATAGGTGCAGGCCATCTCTAGAAAAGCATTGTGGTCTGTCGATCATGTTATCCCAGGGTGATCATTCAGGGTGATGGCAGGATAATACGCAGGGTTAGGGTCATACCTGCCTGGGCTACAAGAGCGGAGAGCTCTTCCATGTCTCTCTTCATGTAGTCCAGGGAGTTATGTCTCGGGTCATTCATGCCAACATGGACAATGACAGAGTCATATTTGTACTTTTTGTGGAGTGACCTGAGTGTGCGTGCATTATGTGGCGGATCCTGGCACCCGATAGGCAGCTGACTAACTTTCTCCTTGTTTAGCATGGTGAGTGGAACATCAGTGTGCCTGACTATAGAGTCCCCTATGACTAGAGTGTTGGATACATTGTTATGCTTATGGGCTGTGGTTGAGTGGCACACTGAGTTTGTGGGCTATGTGTCATTTGGGTTGTGTTGGGGGGGTGGAGGTTGCTTGCATTTCTGCTTTGGAGGTCTCTGTTGCTTGAGCAGATTTTTGTTGAGAGCCTCCGCGAATGTCAGTGTGTGTTTTGTGTTTCTGTGTGTCTGTTTTGGTGGTGTAGGTTTTGAGGGACTATGTGATGTGTGGTGTGGTGCAATTGTTTACCTTCTCCTCTTAACTGTGTCTAGTCCAGTCTTGGGTCAAGAGAGCTTTGCTTCCAGTTTGGCTATATAAGTGAATCTCTTACATGTTGTAGTGTTGGGTGCATTGCCCCAAGATGCCCAGATTCATCAGGTAGGAGAAAACACCGGGAGCTGACCCTTAGACGTGCCTGGATAGGTGCTTATTTATAAAGTACTAAAAACTGTCTTCCTCTAGTCAAGTGAGGAAAGTTGAGTGCTGTAGAAGTTTGTGGCTTATTTAGTGCTTACGAATTCTGAACAAGTGCTGAGCTCAAAAAAAACAGATTTGAGTGCTAAAACTAAAAAAACTGGCTAGTTCTAAGGTAAAGTTTAAAGAACATACTTTATGGAGCCGGGAATAGTTTAACCCTAGCTAAGCGGTGATGCATAAAGTGTATTTTTTTTTTTTTTAATATAACAGTAGCAAATGAGCAAACTGATTTAAACAAATTAACCAATAAAAAGCAATCAACTGCAAGCAATGGTCAGAGAAGGCTTTAAGTTCAACAGAGAAAAGGCTGAAGATCTTGAAGTTAATTGGAGGGAAAGCACATGAGTTTGAGGAAATACTCAGGGCTCTAGCACCTCAAGAAGAAGGAGAGGAAATAGGTGGAGCTGAAGAAAAATGGTAGTGCCTCAAAACAGCATGTGTGAGGACTATAGAACAAATATGCAAATGAGCAGGTTTGAAAATAAGGTACATAAGGAAAGCTGGTGGTAGAATGCAGAAGTCCAAGAAGTCATCAAAAGAAGCAGTGCAGGAAAAAAGCTGAGGAGGATTACTGTGGCTAACAAAGATGAAAAATGCAGTTGCTATGGTGAAGATCAACACATCAGAGGGCACTCTACATGCTTCTGGAAAATGATTCAGTAGATGGTAAAATGACATTTTGTCAGGTTCCAAGGCAAGGACAGAATAGTCATTAGACACCATAAGAGATACCAACAACAACATGCTCTCACCAGTCCACAGGACATCAAAAACAGATGGAAAGAGTACTTCCAGCAGCTTCTGAATGAAGAAAATCCTACAGAAGCTATACTGCCCCAGGCACAGCCTACAATAAAAGAAGAATAGGAGCCCACCTTAGAAGAAAAACAGCACTAAAGACAAGACAGGGATAGCAGCAGGCTCAGATGAGGTCATGACAGATATGATCACGAAGGTGGATGAGGTAGGGGAGAAATGGCTTCTCAGGACACTCGTATCAGTATTAAGAGAAACGTGTATCCAAGATGATTGGTGAAGAAGCATAGTATAGCCAATGTAGAACAAAAAGAACATTCACAAGTGTGTGCAGCATAGATGTATCAAACTCCTTTCAGAGTGCAAAACCAAAACAGCAAGTGTGTGAAAATGTTGGTACCTTCTTCAATCCCAAGCCAGCATATAAGTAAAAAACTTTTTATTGTTAGCGCTTTCAAAGGGATCCGTGTCCCAACTTCATCAGACAAAATTACAATCATTAAAACACACCTTATATATGCACTCTAATTAAATGCTGTGTCCAATTATGCAATCAGTAAAACATTAACTATATCAGCTAAAAATCAGTATTTAAAGTAAAAGTGCATTGCTAAAAACGTAGAAGCATTTTTTTACCCTATATACACAAAAACTACCTGTTACTAATTCTATAAGTGTATTTAATCCAAAACTGAATATTAACAACACACACTTTTTAATTTTGTAAACTCCTTGTATAAGGTATACTTGTGCTTATTTATGCTCTTTAAAAGGAAATTAGTTAAAAAACACACATGAAACATATATGATAAATACAAAAAAATATCATGTTGATATTATCAAGCAATATTCAGATACTTAAACCAAAATTAAATACAAATGTTAATATTAAAAATGTTAATATTAAAAATACTACTACCAAAACAAAGTTCTGGGCATTAGACCTGGGTTCACATATAGGAGAGGTATGAACCTCAAAAGCATTTTGGAAAGTAACAGCTATAAGGAGGTTAGAAGTATGCAATGTGTACCATTGGGTATGAGGAAATGTGGAGCATGCCCACAATGCAAGTTTATTAAAGTAGGTACTGATATTAAGATTAGGGATAGAAGATACAAAATTATTGGTAGACACAACTGTGACTCTAAAGGAGTAGTTTATGCCGCATGTTGTGATTCATGTCCCTCTTATATAGGGAAAACTGAACGAAACCTGAAACAAAGAATATATGAACATAATTATAGTATTGGTAGGGCTGATATGAATAATGCCCTGGCAAGACATATAAAGGAGCATCCAACACATAGGTTTGCTTTCGTAGTACTACAACAAATTTGATTAGACCTTGGAGGGGGGGCCGTGGCAGTTATTATTAGAGGAACAGGAACTTTTATGGCAGATTAGGACTTCTGCATACATTTTTCCTGGGCTAAATGAATATGTTTCAATCAGCAGTATTTTAAAGCTAAAGGCTTTATGCAGATGATGCATGGGTGTTTTGGTAGTAGTATTTTTAATATTAACATTTTTAATATTAACATTTGTATTTAATTTTGGTTTAAGTATCTGAATATTGCTTGATAATAACATGATATTTTTTTTGTATTTATTTATCATATATGTTTCGTGTGTGTTTTTTAACTAATTTCCTTTTAAAGAGCATAGATAAGCACCTTATACAAGGGGTTTACAAAATTAAAAAGTGTGTGTTAATATTCAGTTTTGGATTAGTTAAACACACTTATAGAATTAGTAACAGGTAGTTTTTGTATATATAGGGTAAAAAATGCTTCTACGTTTTTAGCAATGCACTTTTACTTTAAATACTGATTTTTAGCTGATATATTTAATGTTTTACTGATTGCATAATTGGACACAGCATTTAATTAGGGTGCATATATAAGGTGTGTTTTAATGATTGTAATTTTGTCTGATGAAGTTGGGACACGGATCCCTTCGAAAGCGCTAACAATAAAACGTTTTTTACTTGTATGCTGGCTTGTGATTGAAGAAGGTACCAACATTTTCACATGCTTGCTGTTTTGGTTTTGAATTTGGTTTGTGATTTTTGATCATGTTGTCCTTTCAGAGTGCGTGAAAGTTCTGGAGAGGGTGATTGATAAATGAATAGTAGAAAGGAAGATGGGAGATGAGCAGTCTGGATTCAGATCAAGATGCAGCACAACTGACCCAATGTTTGCAGTGAGACTGGTAGTTGAGAAGAAGCTAGAGATGACTAAAAAGCATGAAAGCAATTCCCAGACTTGGAGAAAGCATATGGCACGTTCCTATGATTTGGGCAGTCCTGAGATGGATCGAAGTCAGAGAAACATTGGTAGAATTAGTGCAGGCTGTATTCCAGGATCCAGTGACACATGTACAAGCAGTGTTTGGACTCACGGGGGAGCTCCCCGTGGTAGTGTATGTGCATCAGGGTTCAGCTCTGAGTACACTGCTGTTTGAACTGTTTCTTAATGTAGACTATCACAGTACTGAGGGCAGATCAACAAATTTGCTTTATGCAGATGATGTGGCATTGCATGTAGACTCTAAAGAAAAAATTCAACAAAGGATAAGGGAATGGAATGCAAAACTGATGTCACACAGATGAAACTGAATACAGATAAACCGCTTGTAATGGCAGCATATTTGGGAAATCAGAAGTTGAGGACTGAGACAGAAGGGTAAATAATGGAACAGGTTAACAGCTTAAAGTTACTGAAATATGTGGTTGAGGAGAACGGAAGTCTGAATGAGGAGGTCAAAGATAGAAACAGAGGACTGCAGCCAAGTGTCCCAGATTGTCAGGGGTAGTGTGTGCCTGAAGAATACTACAGAAGCTGTAAAGTAAGGAGTACAAAACAGTGGTATGACCAAAACTACTGTATGGTACAGAAACGTGGGCAGTGAAAGATCAGTTGAGGAAGCTACAAATAATGGAGATAAAGTGCCTGAGATGGGCAATAGTATGCACACTGCTGGGCAGACTAAGAAATGAGGAAATCAGAGCAGAAGTTCAGATAGCTCCAATTACAGAGAAGGTCAAACAGCACAGATTACAGTGGTTCGTGCACATTTTCAGGAAAGCTGAAGACAATCTGGTGAAGAAGACTTGGGACAGACAAGAGCAAAGCAAGAGAAAATGAGGGCATCCGTCAAAAAGATGGATGGAGTGTGTGAAAGAAGACCTGTGACAGTCAGGCATGACTGTTGAAGAAAGTCGTTTTACTGAGAGAGATGGCGACAGTTGCCACTACACCCAGATCTCTTGGAAAATTGGGGAAAAAATTTTTTTTTTTTTGATGATGATGTTGAATCATGAATTACACTTAAGATTTCCTTCAGGACTTACAGGAGCTCAAGAGCTAAGGAAATAATGCTATCTAAACCCAACAAGAATACCCTGGATCCCAAAAATTATAGACCCATTTCCCTGTTACCAGTGGATCTTAAAATGTATGCAGAATTATTGGACAAGATTAGTTTTAGCTTGGTGAGCCCAAATAATTTGAGTTTCATGAGGAGGAGACATGATGATCCTGATTTGGTTAGGTTCTGGGTAAAAAATATGCAAAGATTGCAATTTCACACACAGTGGTCAGGTGCAGCAGTGGTATTAGACTTCAACAAACCATTTAACTGCATACACTGGTGCTTCATTTGGTGTAGCATGAGATATATGGGATTCCCACAAGAATTTGTATGTATGCGAAAATTTATGCGAATCCTGTGGTACAATTTTTTCTAATCAGCTCCTATCACAAAATACAAAGATTAAATGCAGCATCAGATAAGGATGCTCTCCATCTCCTTTGTTATTTATATTAGTAGTGTTTACATTAGATTACGTTATAGTGGACAAGCTGTCTCATTGTGGAATCTCATTACCTAACTCAAACATTTATTTATCAACATGGTACACAGATGGCGACTTTTTCCCTCTTAGAAGCAATGGGTGCTGATTTTAGTGTCTGTTTGAACCACACACCTTTGGGAACATGGGTTGAACTTAGCTAGGCTTGTAAGGGCCCTGAGGCCATTAGCCTAGTAACTTCCTATGATGGACCCTGTACATCTTATGTACAAAACATCAGGTCAATCCTTCAGACTTTAAAGAAAATGACACACTGCACAGGCTTACAGATAAACTACAACAGTCATTTTCCCCTTACACCATCCAAATTATATCTCTTATCACAACACAACAACCTACCAGTAAGAGTTGTAGCAAAATACCCATATTTATGAATTAGTATGAGCTTAAATATGGAGGATGTAGTTGACTGTGATGCTGAACTTCTGCTCCAATTTATCCAAGTAATGCTGGCACACAAAAACAAAATCTTCCCTTTTTGCATAAATTGCAAGCTAGTCATTTTTTTTAAATCTATCCTACATATTATTCTTACTGTATTTACTACAGGTTATCTTTTCAAAAATCATTAAAACAGTTGAAAATTGATGGGTGTTTTTTGGGAAGCCAAACAACATTGAACAAACAGAAGAGGACTTTACTTGCTGAAGGGAAACAGAGACTTTGAACTCTCTAACCTTTATGTCTATACAGTTGATTCTATTGGCTGGTTTTATTACAAGGAAAGGGGAACTTCCCCACACATAGATGATGCTAGAATTATGCCTGACATGCCAAATAGCATCTAGGATAACCTCTAGGTCTGGGACAAAGGAGGAATGCATGAATGGTATAATTTCAGGATAAGTCACTGAAAGGTGATATTCCATCCATTGATTCATGACTCTGGGGAAATAATTGAGGGGAGCCCTCTGTGGTGGCCCAACTAGATCAGTGCAGGTGTCTTGTATCAAGTGGGCACTGTAGAAATATGGGTATCATGAGATCAGACAGTAACAGATTAGACAGACATTCCCAAGCCAATATTTATTGGTAGCAGTACTTACAGATTAGGAGAATTCTTAGATTGCATCTGTAAAATATTGGTACCCACCATACCTCTGAACCACTTAGAGCAAGAAATCTGGACAAAGCCATAAATAATGGGGGACAAAGGCCAAAAATAGGGACACCTTTTAAATATTGCTCTTACAAACTTAGAAAGTTAATAGACTATCAGGTTTTGCATTAGCATCAGTTTTCTGAAGAGTGTGAAATCTGAAACTCAAACGACTGTCATTATTTTCTGACTTCAACCCTGAATGATTTGCCAAAAAAAGCCAAAAAAAACAATTTTATGAGAAACAGACCAAAATTATGGGGCAACAATGTGAGCATTCTGCAAAAATCTGTACATTTGACAGTTATGGTACCCACACTAGCAAACAAAGCTCCATATCCGCTTTAACAAAATTTAATTAGAGAACACGGTATATTATAGAGCTTGTTGACAAGGAGAAAAGTATTCAGGAGGACAAAAAGATGAGTGATTTCTTCAGACAGACATTTCCCAACAAGAATGGTACATTTACCTGATGAGCTTGAATGGTAATAGACTCCTCATACTAACCAATTTCTGTCTCTAGTGAAACTGATATTTAATTGGCATTTCACTCCATTCAGTTAAATAATATAACAACATAAGTGCTAGGAAATGCTGGAGATGTTGAGAGGGTAATGCTGACTATTTTTGTTTTATCATCGTCTGCTAGGACTTAATGGTGCTTTTCCTTTGAAGCTGATCCTAAAGGGGCGTAGGCTGATGTATTGAATCTGATTGGCTGGAATGTATTTTAAAATCTGATTGGGATTTTAGATGGTGAATCTGAAGAAGGGCAAGTTAGCCTGAAAGTGCTTATTCCTTTTATCATTTTATTGTTGAATAAAGTTTTATTGGTTTATGTGCTGTTCCGATGGTGTTACATTTGTATTTTTATTTACTATGGTCATGTCCACCAATTTCCCATATTTTTTTGGAAAAGGTTATTGAGAACATTTGAAAAGCAATCATATGGGATTTGCCTTTCCAGGTGTCTTTTCACCAAAGTTATGCACTTTTGTCCTTAACTTTTGTCAATAAACGTTTGGGTTTCAGCTCTGAAGTCTTCACTTTTTTGCTTATCTTTCCTGGTTTGTGCAACATTTTGTTCTTGCTGGCTATCTTTCCCCCGGTTGTTCTCTTTCCATCTCAATTTATTATTGGGGTAGGAGTATATTCTCACCTGTGTTGGCTGTAATGTTTTATCAATGGAAAATCAATCCAGAAAACTGGATGTCAAAATTTCAAGTAGTCATAAACTGAAATTATGGACTAATAAGCACCTTGATATGAAACTGTAGAGAGACTAATATAGTATTCTGCTTTATCCCACAGATAAATTTAAATAATAATCTGAAGTCAGATGAGATGTCAGGATAAAGAAGTAAATGTACTAGGTTAGACCATATTGTAAAGATACATCCTAATTTACTATGGACTGGAATGTTGAATAAACTTGTTTGTGTTTTCATTAAGTGGCCTTAAGATTTGTTTTGAGTCTACTATTTTTTCTTGTACCTATGATTTTAAAAAGTTCTGCACATTTGGTTTGCATAACATAAAGTTAATTTATGTTTGCAAAATAAAAAAGGAATAATTAGAAGGGCTTATGATACTGCATGATAACTATAATAATTAATTAGAGGAAGCTAGAAAAGACTGGGGCGAGAGAGAGGAAAGGGAATTTGACAGCGAACAACTGGAGCACATCTGTATGGTTCCAAGTATGTAATAAAGTCTAGAAGGTTTGGGATTTTGATTGCAAGTGTTTGCAGATGTATTTTATACCTCAAGCAGACTACAGAGAATTTTCACTAGGTAGACAGCAAATGCTGGATGTGTAATGGGAAAAAGTGAGATAACTGAGATAATTGGGAGGATGTTTTTTGGAAGTGTAATGAAGTGGCAGAGTTTAAAAACTCACTACAGAGTACTTTGTAAGAAATGTTGGGGGAGCAAATCATTATAAATAAGGAAATAATTATTTTGAGGTGGGACACCTCAATTGCTAACAGTAATGTTGCTACAGTGGGGCGAGAGGGGCAATTGCCCCAGGCTGCTTTAATGTGGTCTGACCTGAGTACTGTAGTGCTCTGTGTGTGGTCTAAACTGTAGAAACTGCTTGCTACATTGTAACATGCAGTTTGCTACAGTTTAAAGGTTAAAACATTTTTTGAAACTAAAACCTGAGTGCTATAGAGCTCTATGCAGACAGAGTATAAACTGTAGCAATTGTTCCATACATATGTAGCAAGCAGTTTGCTGCAGTGTAAAAAGGAGAAATGTTTTTAATGTTCAATGTTTTCTTTTTTAAACTGAAGTATGACTGCTGTAGCACTCCATGGAGCTAGAATATAAACTGTAGCAACTGTAAGACCTGAATGGCTGGGGCAAGAAGGAGGTGTCCATGTTGCATATTTGGCTGTCCTGGGTGATGTGCCATTTTTTTGTTCTTCAGTGGAAGAGCTGGGGGGGGGGTCATATATTTAACTGTAGTAAGCCGTTCTCTTACAATGTATCAGTCGGCTTATTACAGTGAAATATTGAGGAGAATGGGGCACTGGTTCATAGTACCAGCCCAGGGCACTGGTTGAATCAGCTATGCTTCTGATTGCTAAGACTTAGTGAGACCTTACAAGGTGTATTGCTATTGGCTGCTAAAAAGGTAATTACTAGAAAATGGATACCTGCATCTAAACAAACTGTAACCAAAGTGCTGAATATTGTAAAGGAAATAATAGAAGTAGAGTTGGAATCTTTAGAAAAAAGGAGCAAACTACATACACTTAACACTTCGGTGCTGCATTTATTGATTTTTGTTGACTTTATCACTGTTTTTCAGAATGCACTTGTTATTGAAATGTTATGTTTGTTAGTGTACTGCTCTTAGGTTGCTTTAACAGTATTCTGATATTTCATAACCTCCTCCAAAACGGTAAAACTGTTCTGAATTTGTCAAATTTCTCCTTAGTTTGGCAAAATATTTTTAAGTTTTGCAAAGTTTTTCTATGTTGAAGTTCTCTTATATTTGCAATTTTTTTTGTATTTTCTGAACATTTCTCAGGGTTAATGAACTTATTTCTAAGGATTCCTGATACTGCAGGAATTCTGCCTTTTGTTGTAAAGAATTTGTTAGTGCACTTGAGCTCAAAACCTGTTTTACATTAAAATGTTTTTTTGCACTCCGGTGGGAGCAGAGAACTGATTCAACCCATCTGAGTTGGGAACTGCTGGTGGAAGGCTTATTGTGTTTATGTGAATGGTCTGAGGGCTTAACTGTGTAAAAGTCTTTCATCCTGCTGGTATAAAAGCAATGCACAAACATGGTTATCTGTGCCTTGTATATAAGCAAACCTCTCCAGTTTAAAATCCTCTATAGGAAATGCTGTCCATAGTCTCCCACTGTTCAAAGCTGCTTGAAGAACTGCCAGTTTGTGAAGAGGGCAGTACTACTAAACATGCTCACTTAGACCTTTAAGTGACTCTCCCTACTCCTTCCATCTACTAAGGATGTGGTATAATGGATAAGTGCTTCATTGTCATCTCTGTTTCTGTCCTGGTGGATATAGTCATCCTGAGGCAGTATAGTAACTACCTCATGTTCACTGACGGTCATTTAATTTTAGAACAGACAAAAAGTGTGTGAGAGATGTAAATGCACAATATCATTGGAGGCAAAGCTCTCACCTATACACATGAAAAATGCAAACCAGGTTGTTAGTGTTGCATCCAAAACACTCACTACCAACACTAAGGAACAAATGCATCGACCCACAGATGTGGAGGTACTCACTTATAATCTTCCCAAACATCCTAAATGTATCTCTCAGTGGCTGTGTGCACACTCAAAGAAAGCACCTCACAAAACACACAACTCTGAAAATCACAGTATCCCTGCTTCCAAGCCCATAAGGCAATACTCCACACAACCAAACATTGTAGTTATTGGTGATTCCATTGTAAAACATACTCATGTTCACCTTACCAGGGTAAACAAAGATCATCACAGTGAACTGTCTGGAGCAAGGATCTGCCAGATCACAGATGCACTTAGGTCTTTAAACCACAAGAACCAGTATGACATAGTCATAGTCCATGTGGGCATAAATTACCTAAGACACATTTCACTGGACTATATGAACGGAGACATGATGGAGCTCTCTGAATACATGTCCCAGGAGGTTATAAATCTAGCCTTAAGTAGTATACTATCTTCACCAATGATGACACAATACCAGCAAAAAATGACTGACCTCAACAATTGGCTTAGTTTCTTGTATCACAACAAGGGGATCTGTCACACTGGGTAGACATGCCTGACAACCACGATGCTTTGCAAGAGACAGTTTGCACTTGTCACCACTTGGCTTCTGGATATGGGCAACAATGTTGTCTATCCCCATAGTGCCTTTTTTAGGCCTTGCCAAGTTGTTAAACCCTCCAACATAACAGAAACCACTTGTAACTACAAAAAGCTACTCAGTGCTAGAAGTTTAAATAAAAAACTGCACTCCCTGGAAGCACACTTCACACTGGAGAATGTAGACATATGTGCAGTCACAGAAACATGGTCCTGAACCATAGCAAGCACTCCAGTTATCAAAGACTACATGCCTTCATACATTTTGATCCCCCCTCCCCAACTCAGGTTAAAACAAAGGGAGGAGGTGTCTCAGTGTTCATAAAGGGAAAGTAAGCTGTTAGACTGGTCCATCAACATGACTCACTTGAGCTGCTCCATACCCAGCTGACCATAGGTGTGACTCCCTACCATATCCTTGCTAGCTACATATCCCCTAGCATGGTAAACCTTTGTTTGCTTGTGGGTGACTTCAACTACCCCTCCATAAACTGTGAAACTTACATGACCCATAATTCACTTGCTCAGAGGTTTTTTGACTTTGTCAATGCAAACATCCTGGAGCAACTAGTTAGCTCCCCAACTGACCATTAGTACTCATGAACATGGGGGGATGCTGTTACCTCCAGTACATTAATTCCTCCCTGCTAAGATCTGACCACAAAATGGTCTCCTCTAGTATTAAACCTAACCTAGAACCCCCATCAAACTCCAAACCTGTTAAGAACTTTGCTAAGGCCAATTTCCACAAACTAAGTGACAGTTTATTAAACTTCCAACCTCCTCAGAACCTGGTTGACACTGAGGCCTACTCTGAGCTGTACACAAAAGCACTGTACAATCACATTCATAGCTGCATAAATAGGCTAGTCAACAAAATGAAAAAGACTTCTCCAAACCAAGAAGGAATAGACAAATCAGTGCAAAAAGACACTCACCAGTCTAAACAAACAAATTAATGAGCTGGGCAAATCTGCCAAAACAAACTATGAGGCAAAGATAACCTCCCAGTTATGTTTGTAATCTCAGGAGAAACTCTTAACAATTTGCTGAGTTAATCATGAATGGCAACACTTACACCCAGCCTGAAACTATAGCAAACATGCTGGCCGACAAATTCAGTTCAAACATCTCCCCCTATGACCTCCTATCACACCCAAAGAAATACCTGCAACTATCCCCCCTACCAGTCATTATGAGGGTACAGGTCCTTACTGCACTCACTAAAGCCAAAAACACAGCCTCCATGGGTCCCAACAACATTACAGGATGCTTCTTAAATAGCTTAAAACAGAATCCAACAGGGCCACCACAGCCTCCAGATGGGCTTTGACACAGAGTAATGGAGGACTGCAACAGTCATCCTTCTGCACAAAGGGGGCCAATCAACTGATTCAGGGAACTATAGACCCATAAGCTCGGTCAGTCTTATCTGCAAGACCATAGAGAGAATTATCATGGAACTGATCAATAACAATAAAGAAACTCTCCAAAAACTGGAGCAGACCCAGTTTGGCTTTGTCAAAGGGAGGTCTTGCCTACTTAATCTAGTGGACTTCTTGGAGAAAGTCACCAGGGTCATGGAACTGGCCAAAGCTTTTAATGCAATCCCTGACTTGGGGATCATAGATAAACTTACTGAGTTAGGGATAACCCCCTTACATCATCAGATGGATAGCCAACTGGCTCACTGACAGGACACATGTTGTCCAGATAGGTTATTCCACTTCTAATAAGAAACCTGTTACTAGTAGTGTCCCACAGGGCTCAGAGTTGGGGCCCCTTCTGTTTGGTATATACTTCTCTGAAGTGAAGGCCAATGTTGGGGGCCTCTGCCTCACCAAGTTAGCTGATGACTGTAAGTTGGGAGCAATCACTGAAGCCCCAAATTATGTTGATATCCTACAAACAGGCCTAAAAATGACAACTGACTGGTGCCAAAACCATGGTCTGAGACTAGTAAATCAGATATCCCTGCAAATTATAATATTGATAGCACACACCCATAAAGGGTGACCCAATGCTAAGGCACCTGGGATCACAAATTTATTTATTTATTTTATTTAGATAGATAGTAAATTAAAGTTTGACCGCCAGGTAGCTACAACTTTTAAGAAAAGGTATGTCATCAAGATCAAAGTAAGTCATAATGCTATTGTACTTGGCTATCATAAGGCCCATAATCGAATACAATGATCCCATATACAGGTACCTAACCAGGCACATACACCAAATGGAGCAGCCCCAGATTTTTCTCACTAAATAAATACAAAACTTAAGACATATGTCTTATGCAGACCAACTAAAGGTCCTATCCCTTTACTCCGTCTCATATTGTTTTTTAATAGGGGACTTATGCCTGACCTCTGATCCAGCCCTGATGAAAATGTTACATGTTTACAAGAAAAATTATACAAGGGTTATGCATTCCATGGACCTGAACCTTATTTGTGACTCCAACAAAACTTGCTGGAGTGACAGATTTGTATCCCAAAGTCTACCTCATCCATGGAGTAGACTTCCCATCTCAATGCCTGCCCCCACTCTCTTCAAAAAGAATTAGGATAAATGGATGGAAAACTCTAAATTCACTCCTGGGTTACTACCCATTTCCCTCATTAACAGAGGCAATCTGTAAACTGACTCATTGCTCAAACACCCAAAGACCCACTACCCTGATACTACCCCATCCCATATCTAGGGACTCAAGATATAATACTGTCATATCCTGTATTATTGGCTAGGCTTGTAAAGGATCTTGAGCCATTAGCCGTGCAATTACCTATGTACCTATGAACCTATAAAAATAAAAGGAATTTGTGGCAAAAATGCATGCAGAATAATGTTCTGAAAAAAGGAGTGAGTTTTAAGGGACATCAGTAATTGATCAATTTATATAATGTTGGAGTAATTGATTGTTAAAAAGAAAACAAATATACACTGCATGAAAACAATGAAACATGTTGCCATGGTTTGTTTCTATTCTATTAATGTTTGTCTACCTATGTCACAGTTGCAGTTGTGATTTAATAAATATGTTTAAAAAATATGCATTGTTGATTTAGCAAATTTGTGGATTCTCGTGATGTTTTATGGTTCAGTGTTTAGTTTGAGAACTTTCCTATTTCAGCAAGTGGCAATGAGCAACTCGATTGCAAGCACATAGCATATGCTCACTTGTAGTAGACCCAATATGAGACATTTTAGTGTGTATGAGTAATACTATCAATTTTTCTCATTCACAGCTAAGCAGACCACTTCTTGTACAGTTTTTGGATGTTTATGTGTATATCAGGATACTAAAGTCATCAAGTCAACCATGTATAGAAAAATACTTAGTAATTCTTACCTATATGCCAACAGTGTGCACCATAAATTCATCAAGGATATTATTATTAAAGTGCAGGCCATCAGGATTCTTAAACCTGTTTCCGATGGTGAGAAATATTTTGAAAAGATGGATGTTTTGTAATGGGGTGTCAGAGATAAAGTATAAAAACTCTGCAGCTTCTGTGGTTAATGGGATTAATGCCATTAGTGACACTAGATATTTTCTGATCTGGTCTGATTTTCACTAGTGTTGATAGTTGATACTGTTACTATTGATAATGATGATGCCCAGAGTAACCAATCCAGTGCCTTTTTACTTAAGTATAGCAGGCATGAATGACAGTGACAACTGAGAAGCTATTAAATCAAATTGGAAAATTTAAAGGACCACATTGATTTCTTTAGATGACTGGAACACAAACCAGTTTTTCCTGTTAGAAGACCAATAACTTCAAATGTATTTTAGATATACTGTAGTAATGAAAAGATCCACAAAAATGGGATGTATCTCTACAGCACGTCTTCAATGTTATTTTATTAATTCTGGCTCTGATATTATTTGACTTCATTTAGGTATGACCCTAGATACAAAAAAATATTTTAAATGCAGTTTTAGGTTGTAGTTTCTTAACTTAATTTTTGATTGGTGCAAGGGATTTTACTTAGGCAAGACATTTCACAGCTGTCAGTTAGAATATATGATCATTACTATGCTACGAATAAAGACCAAACTCCATATATAGACATTCTCTGGTTTGCAAAACACTTAGGAAATGTAGGTTCTTTGTCACTGATAGTGCAATGTTTGATGCTAGTTGGGGTGATTTAGAGTCATTACTACAGAAAATGGAATTTGCCTGCCTTCTTTGCTTTTTTTTTTACTCTATTAGTATTAGGAGTATATTAAAACTAAGGCCGCTAAAGCTTTCGATACTATATCCCACTCTCTCACAAAACTCTCTAACATTGGTACCTCACCTCAAACTCTAAACTAATTCTATAATTACCTCACTAACAGGCAACAATCAACTAAATGGCAAAACACTTACTCCCCTTTCCTAAACGCCATTACTGGTGTTCCTCAAGGCTCCATTTTAGGCCCACTCATGTTTAGCATATTTATCAATAACTTCCACACTGCACTCTCTCAAGGCTCAGTCATCCAGTACGCAGATGACTCCACTATCATCTGCACTGCAAACAAACCATCAGAACTACATCAACTCACCCAAAATGCCCTCACCTCCACTGAAATTTGGATGGCTAATAATCATCTTGCTTTGAACCTCAACAAAACCAAGTTAGTAATCTTTGCCCCCAAAAAGTCCATAGCCCTACAAAAAGAGAACTTCATGATTCAATCCCTAAATGGTACTGCCATCAACATTGCACCTAGCACAAAACTCCTAGGTATCACCATAGATGAAAATCTCATATTCAACCTGCACATCCATTCCAGTCCAATATAAAAAAACACATCAAAAGGTTGGCACTCTCTACAGACACAGACATCTACTCTGTGCATCATTCCAACTATCTCTTGTCTCTTCTTTCCTAATACCCTCTCTTTTATATGGTGTCCCTCCTTCTCACCAACATTCAGTCATCTCTAAAGTCCAAACTAGTCTCATGCTACAACAAAATTGCTAAGTTCATAAATAATGTCTCCTACTCATCCCATTACTGTTTATCATTAACGCAACCTAAAATGGCTTGAACTCCACAACTATCTTACCTTTATCTAACTAACTACAGCTCATGAACTCATTCATAATCCATCTGCTTGCCCTGCTCTATCTTCTATATTTACTACATACTATCCTAACAGACCACTCCAATCCAATAACCAACTGCTTGTAAATGTAGACAAACCCAAACTCTTGGCTGGCCAGATGCTTTACTCCTTTACTATTGCAAAACTCTGGAACACCCTCCCCAAACACTCAGATCCACCCACTCAGTAACCCTCTTCAAGACATCTCTGAAACAACACCTCTTCTCATCTTGGCTGTGCACATGTCCTAACTCCACATCCCATATAACCCAACTTCAACCATCACGACTATTCTCACCCCCACACCACTGCTCTGGAAGTTCCCCATCTTGTCCACTTCCCTCTTCTACAAGCTCCATTGTCCCATCATTGATCTCTCCTGTCTGCTTCCCTTTCTCCTTAACCTCAATAGACTTACAATTGAAACAGGCGAGACATTCAGCTCACATTCTACCTTAATATCACACCACCATTTATATCTACATAATATCCACTGACTCTGCTGATTCCTGCAACAGTACTCATATAGCCTTTTGCTCAACTATTATACCTCCTAAATGTATTACAGTTTAGTACCTAGACTACAATTAATTCCTATATCTATTCTGCACCTACAGCATGATGTGTCCTATTTAAATTTTGCTTGCTGAAAAATGCTCATATGCAAATCATGTATATACTTTGTATTGCTTGTATACTATCTTTTAGCAATAACCCACGCCTGGGAGTGGGTAATGCTGGATTTACCCATGGTTGGTGTGGTTTGGTCACGAAAGTGAAGCCAAGTGGCCAAACAAAGACAACCATGGATAAATCCAGCATTACCCACACCCAGAAGTGGGTTATTGCTATTATACAATGACATTATTTAAGAAAAAAAAATACTAACTTTTCTTAAATAATGGCATTGTATAATGCTTCCGTGCTGCCCTTCCGCAGCTGTCTGGTATTCTGTGGCAGTTCTGATGTACTGTGCATGCGCACGCTTACGCAGTACATCAGAACTGTGGATGGAAGCAATGGAGAAAGCAAGATCTCTGTTGCTTTTTACAAAGTGTCTCGCTATTTAACAAAGAAACGGAGAAAGAAAGATCTCAGTTACTTTTTTTAAAGTTGTCTCGCTATGTTAAACTCCTTTAACATAGCGAGAGTTTTAAAAGCAACGGAGATCTTAAGTTCTCCATTGGTGTAAAAAAAGACATACTAATGGAAAAAGTCCAGGCGACTGGACCTTTTTCCATTAGTATAAGTCTGATTTACAACGTGCACGCTGAGCGTGCACATTTTGGAATATTTGGGGGGGTTGTATAATGGAATGTATATGTTCTCATGTATATACTCTGTATTGCTTGTATATGATCTTTGATTTAGAATGATTACTTATGTACTTTTTCATTAACTGTATAAGCTGCCAATAATATGTCCCAAATATCTCTATTAATGTAAATTCTGTATTGTATGTGAAATGTGTTATATGTAGAGCTTTTCTCCCTGGGACTCCACTGAAAATGGGAACTTCTGGCCCAGCTGGACCATCCTGATAAATAAATGCAAATACATACATACATACATAACATACATAAATAAAAGTGCATGCCACTCATTTCATGTTTTAAGTCATGTCCTCAAGACTTTTTGAATTGTACTTCTCAGCTAAGAAACTTTTATAGGTATTTTAAGTGGCCAGGTATTATTTCATTCACTAATTACTAAATTACTTTTTATTAGTCCATGGAAGTCACATGGATTTTAAACTGCATTATCTAAATGATGATTTTTAATCTGGAAATTATTTTCTGATGAAGGTTCTTTGATGCAGTTGACAAATGCTCTCAATAAATCATCATCTTTTTTTGGCTGTTCCCATTAGGGGTCACCACAGTGGATCATCTGTTTCCATTTCTTCCTGTCCTCTGCATCTTGGTCTGCCACACCAACCATCTACATGTCCTCTCTCACAACATCCATAAACCTTATCTTAGGTCTTCCTCTTTTCCTGTTACCTGGTAGCTTCATCCTTAGCATCTTTTTCCCAATATACTCAGCATCCCTCCTCAGGACATGTCCAAACCAACATAATCTTGCCTCTCTGGCTTTGTCTCCAAACCTTCCAACCTGGGCTGACCCTCTAATATACTTATTCCTAATCCTGTCTATCCTCATCACACCCAGTGCAAATCTTAACATCTTCAACTCTGCCACGTCAAGCTCTGATTCCTGCCTTTTTGTCAGTGCCACTGTCTCCAACCCATATAACATAGCTGGTCTCACTACCCTCTTGTAGACCTTCCCTTTCACTCTTACTGGTACTCGTCTGTCACAAATCACTCCTGACACTCTTCTCCACCCACACCATCCTGCCTGTACTCTCTTCTTCACCTCTCTTCCACACTCACCATTACTCTGAACTATTGATCCCAAGTATTTAAACTCATCCATCTTCGCCACCTCCACTCCTTGCATCCTCACCATTCCTCTGTCCTCCCTCTCATTCACACACATATATTCTGTGTTAGTCCTGCTGACCTTCATTCCTCTTCTCTCTAGAACATATCTCCAACTCTGCAGGGTCTCCTCCACCTGTTCCCTACTCTCATTATAGGTCACAATGTCATCTGCAACCATCATAGTCCACGGCGACTCCTGTCTGATCTCATCTGCCAACCTGTCCATCACCATTGCAAATACGAAAGGGATCAGAGCTCATCCTTGATGTAATCCCACCTCCACCTTAAACACATCTGTCACTCCCACTGCAGACCTCACCGCTGTCACACTACCCTCATACATATCCTGTACCACTCTTACATACTTCTCTGACACGCCCAACTTCCTCATACAATACCACAACTCCTCTCTAGGCACCCTGTCATATGCTTTCTCTAAGTCTACAAAAACACAATGCAACTCCTTCTGACCTTCTCTGTACTTTGCCATCAACAATCTCAGAGCAAACATCACATCTGTAGTGCTCTTTCCTGCCACAAAACTATACTGCTGATCACTAATCATCACGTCCCTTCTTAACCTAGCTTCCACTACTCTTTCCCATAACTTCATGCTGTGACTGATCAATATAATCCCTCTGCAGTTACTACAGCTCTGCACATCACCCTTATTCTTATAAAAATCAGTACCAAAACACTTTTTCTCGATTCCTCAGGCATTCTCTCACTTTCCAAAATTTCATTGAATCTGGTTCACCGAAATACCTCAGTGCTTCCACAGGTATGTCATCTGGACCAACAGCCTTTCCATTCTTCATCCTCTTCATAGCTATCCTTACTTCCTCCTTGCTAATCCATTGCAATCATGATTCTCTATCCCCACATCATCCAACCTTCTCTCCCTCTCATTCTCTTCATTCATCAACCCCTCAAAGTACTCGTTCCATCTGCTCAACGCACTCTCCTCACTTGTGAGTACGTTTCCCTCATTATTCTTTATCACCTTTACCTGCTGCACATCTTTCCTAGCTCGGTCCCTCTGTCTAGCCAATAGGTACAGGTCCTTTTCTCCCTCCTTAGTGTCCAATCTTTCATACAACTCTTCATACGTCTTATCCTTAGCCTTCGCCACATCTCTGTTTGCCATGCATCTCATCTCCTTATACTCCTGTCTACTTTCTTCATCTCTCTGACAGTCTCATTTCTTCTTTGCCAACCTCTTTCTCTGTATACTCTTCTGTACTTCCTCATTCCTCCATGTCTCATTGTCATCCTTCCTCTGTCCAGATGTCATACCAAGCACCTTTCTAGCCATCTCCCTTACTAACTCTGCTGTAGTTACCCAGCTGTTTGGTATCTCTTCACTGCCACCCATTTGTGCCTGTCTTAACTCTTCCCTGAACTCCACCTCACAATTACCCTTTTTCAATTTCCACCATTTGATCCTTGGTGCTGCCCTCACACTCCTCCTCCTCTTGATCATCAACATCATCCTACAAACCACCATCCTATGCTGCCTAACTACACTTTCCCCAGTCACCACTTTACAGTCTCCAATCTCCTTCAAACTGGCTCTCCTACATAAGATATAATCCACCTGTGTGCATCTTCCTCCAGTCTTGTATGTCACCCTATGCTCCTCCCACTTGTTAAAATACATATTCACCGCAGTCATGTGTCCATCCTTTTCACAAAATCCACTACCATCTGACCTTCTGCATTCCTTTGCTTAACACCATACCTACCCATCACTTCCTCATCCCCTCTGTTCCCTTCACCAACATGCCCATTGAAATCTGCTCCAATCACTACTCTCTCAACCTTGGGTACAGTCATCACCACTTCGCCCAACTCACTCCAAAATTTTTCTTTCTCATCCATCGCACACCCAACCTGTGGAGCATATGCACTAACAACATTCATCATTACACCATCAATTTCCAGCTTCATAAACATCACTCTATCCAACACTCTTTTCACCTCCAAAACACATAGCATACTGTTCCTTCAGGATAACTCCTACACCATTTTTCCTCCCATCCACACCATGATAAAACAATTTGAACCCCACCTCCGATACACCTAGCCTTACTCCCCTTCCATGTGATCTCTTGCACACACAATATACCAACATTCCTTCTGTCCATCATATCAGCTAGCTCTATCCCTACACCAATCATAATGCCAACATTCAAAGTTCCGACCCTCACTACCATAGTCCTAGCCTTTCTCCTCTCTTCCTGCCTTCGGCCATGCTTTCCCCCTCTGCTCCTCCTTTGGCCAACAGTAGTCCAATTTCTGCCAGCACCCTGTTGGCTAACAGTACTGGTGGTCATTGTTAACCCGGGCCTCGACTGATCCGGTATGTAAATATTTACTGCTGTCCACATGAATGATTTGGCCAAGTTTTACGCTGGATGCCCTTCCTGATGCAACCCTCCCCATTTATCCGGGCTTGGGACCGGCACAAAGAAATGCACTGGCTTGTGCATCCCCAGTGGCTGGGTTAAATGCGCTTAATAAATATGTTTGTTTATTCCGGAAGTTTTAAAATGTTGTGTTTAAGATAAGATGTTAAAGACCTTACAAAATTGACTAATATAAATTACAGTATATGCGGAATTTGTCCTTGTACTACAAATTGTGGTTTAGATTAGACTTGAAAACAGTCTATACTACTTATTTACAGGGTTAGCGAGTTATTACATAAATAACAAAACCTATGACATCTTAAAGCTGATATATATCCCTCCCTGTAAAATAAGTAAATAAATATACCATGAACATGTACCTTATTAACATAGTCTTATACCTTGTATCGATTCTTAACCAATGTTTTTATATTATTTCTAATTTGTTATAATTATTCAGCCTGCATATGTTTTTATTTTATTTTTGAAGTTTGTAAAATGAATGTTCTTGAAGTGTTTTGTAATAATTTAGAACTTTTTCTCCTTGGGCCTCTGTTGAAAATGGACTCTATCCAGTCTGACTTTCCCGGTATTCAAATGTCAATAAATAAATCAATGCTTATATACCTATGAGTTTTATTGTGCTGTTAAATTTAATGGAAGGTACAGATACGATTTATAAATTATATTTGATTGAGTGTTTGCTCAGGGTGTAGTGCTTACTATGTTGGAATGACTACCAGATGTTTAGAAAAGAAAAAGAGTAAAAGAACATTACTATGTTATTAATGTTCAAAAAATTCTCTTTCTAAACATGTTCAATTATGTCCAAAGTACCAAAAGTTTTTGTTTAGCATACTTGAACAAATACTGCGTGATTTAAGGGGTGGTAGTTAATATGGCAGTTGAAGTTGGGGGCTGATAAATTTCCTGGTCTCAATGAGATGATTAATATTAAATGCTTCTTAAAGGATAAAAGGCTAAAAATACATAAATAGGTTTATCAGTTTTTTTAAATATTATTATTTGTTTTTTTAATATTTATTGTGTATTTATTTGTTATATTGTAGTGAATGAAATGATTTTATAATGGAATTATTTTTTAATTAGGTAATTATATATTAATTGATTCTGGTTAGTTATTGGTCAACAAGCTGTATAAATTAAACTGTTTTTGAAGAGTTTTTTTCTGATGAAGTCTTGAGATGAAAGCATTGAATAAAGTAAGATTAACGCTAATTGGTCTCATCTCTACAGTACTCCAAGTGTTTCTTTTTTTTATGGTTGTTTTTTATACCACTTTCAGCTTGGTTTATTATTTTTGTTGGTTCCATGTTAGAGGTATGCTAAATTAACAGGCAATTCGACGAGATATAAAAGATTTCATGCACATATCAGGTTAATCCAGAAATAATTAGGTATAAAGACTGAGAACTGTGGACACATATCCATCTCAAAATGAAGGCAGAAACAGTTGAGCCGACATGTTCCTTATGCACAGAGTATTCAGATTCAGCATTGTCTCAGAGATAAGGGGAATGCTTAAGATCTTTGAGGTTAAGTTACCCTAAGGAGATTTTTAAGCAAGCTGCAGAATATATTTGTATATATTATATTATATACTCTATTCTGCTGTTAGGTTCCTTAAATTTCTGTTTGTACAACAGTGATTATGAAAGCCTTTTGGCATCAACACTTTGGACCTTTGAGAGTATTGGAGTGGGAAAGTATAATATTTGGGGAGGAGAATGTAGTATACATTTCACAGTCTTTATCCCTCATATTGAAAATGTGATTAAAAATATTATACAGATATTGGTAAGCATTTTGTCTGATGAAATGCTGGGGGGAATACTATTTATGACAAAGAATGTTTCCTCAGAAATCAAAAAGTCTACAAGGTTTATTCTTACCTTATTGACCAGGGGTGTCAGGTGGCCAGTAGACCACAGTCCAGCTTACAAATCATTGTATCCATTCATCTGCATGTCCAATAACAAATCACTTTGACTGTGCAGCTGCACGTTGGACATGATAAGGTGGTCAACCCCAACCTTGCCAAGTATGGTAAGTGACCCTTGAACCACCTTACCAAGTATGTTAAGTGGTCCTTTAATCAAAAAGGTTGTACATCACTCTTCCAGACTGTACAGGTTTATGTTATTATCAGGTAGGGAGAATTCCATATGGAAATTGCTCCACATGTATTTATGCCTTAGAGCAGTATAATGGAAAATTAATGGAAGAAAAAAAACATTTCAGTGGAGCATCACAACTGTTATTCCATTAGAGTGCTATATGACTTTAGGTGTACTTGTAATTCCCAGTAATGGTACATAGTGGGAATCATTAGGAGATTACACATAATAATATTAGTGTATTTGAGAAATGTGAACCATAATTCCTTTCATAGTCCAGTGGCAATGCATTTTTGTATGCTGCCACCAACAAAGTTCCAGTTCTGAAGTTTGCAATTTTGTTTCAGTTTCCCTCACATATAGGAATGAGTAGATTAAAGTGCTTTCCCCAACAAAACAGGGAGGGGATCTTACTCACTTACTCATTCCTGGTGAAGTGTACAAAGAAAAAATAGAGAAAAGCTTTATCTATTAAGACATGAGACTGGATGATTCCTAAATTACAGTTGATATGATTGGATTTGGTGAGAGACTTTACTTGGCTACCAGTGCTTTTATCAATTAATTATTGTTTAATTCATGCTTTGATTATTGAGTTAGCAACTCAACTAATGTGAGTGCAACTTCTTCAAAAGCTAGCTTTTGGCCAAGGTACCAAGGTTATAATAAAGTACAGGAGTTTATTAAATAAGTTCTAACATCTGTTTTATTTTTCTCCTCTTCTTCTTTCGGCTTTTTCCTGGTTAGTGGTCACCACAGCAGATCACCTGTCTGCTCATGATTGGCAGTGAAGTTTTATGGTGCCGAGTTGCCAGCCCGGTGCCCAACCTTCCACGGAAGTCAAACACATGCACGCACTCACACCTAGGGCCAATTTAGAGTATCCAATCCACCTACAGCATGTCTTTGGAATGTGGGAGGAAACTGGACCACCTGGAGGAAACCCACGCGACCACAGGGAGGACATTCAGACTTTGCACAGAAGGCACCCCAGCCGAGGATAGAACCGGAGAACCTCTTGCTGTGAGGCAGCAACGCTAACTGCTGCACCACTGCGGCCACCCTGTCTGTTTTATTTTCTGCAGTATTTAAATTACAGCCATACCATAAAGCTGATAAAACTTATCTTTTTCATTGTATCTGATTCTTTTCTGCAGTACTGGGTTACTGCATCATATTAAGTGACTATGTTTGTTTTTTTTTTTTTTTTTTTTTTATTTTTAAAGTTTTTACACCCCAAAAGGCAATGATAAGGGCTGCCATGCTGATCTATATTCATTTTACAATCAAGATTTTTTTTTTGTCTTCAAGATGTGAAAATCTCCCTTCACAAGCTTATAGTGAAAATACTTTGATCTCCTACCTTGTTGACTGCTTCTGGCAAAAACATCAATTTGTATTTTGCAATCACATGCTTTTCTTTTTTATTTTAATGGTTCCCTCTTGCACGTCTTTTTAAGTAAAATAAGTGTAGCTTGGTCACTGTCTGGTTCTGACTCAGAATTCTACCATCATGCAACATTTCTTAACTGAAATCTGAAGCTGATTATTTTTGATTGGATATATACATAAACAGCTGGCTGTATTCTTGATCATGTAGATAGAATCAGTAAGTTGCCAAGTATTATTATTTATAAATATTGTAACAGTTTGAGATGTATCTAACTTTCCCAGCCTACATGATGTTATAGATGATTTGATAGAGACTAGAAAAAATAGGTGTTCTGGTGATGTACAAAGATAAAACACTGACTCAGGATCAGTTAGTAATTTGGAAAATTGAAGAACTGGCAGGTAGGAATCGCATGCGGTTCATGGCAATGTGGCAGATTGCTCATTAAGCCAGGGCGTGGTGTGATTCTCGGCTGAACATATAGAAGAGCAGAGGAAGAAGGGACAATCTGTGGCCTAGGGCAGTCTCATTCATACCTCTTTGTCTCCACAGCCTCATTTATGAAACTAACAAATAAGGGAGTGGATACTAAGAAAAGCTTTGTCATTGCAGAACAGCTACTAGACACTGATGGTCACTAGCTCTGCTCTGTATTTTCCCGACCTTTTCCCAAAACACTCACAGCCAAGGCATTCCCAACCCCACAGGCAATATTAGGACCTTAAAAAGGAAGTATTGAAGGAGTACATAGCAGCTAATAGTATGGAGCTGTGGCAGGGACAAAAAAAAAGATTAATGTTCAGAGAAACTGCAGAACACCTTGAAGCAGTAATCGGTGGTGGTTGTTGTTTGTCTTTTCCCGGTTAGGGGTCTCCACAGTGGAACTCCGGTCCGCTAATGATTGGCAGTAGATTTTCACGAACGCCGAGGTGCCAGCTCAATATTCAACCTTCAACGAAGGCACGCCCATTTACGCATGTCTTTCCAATGCCCACCCGACCACGGGGAGAACATGCAGACTCTACACAGAAGGCACTCCCTGCACTCCAGCTGAGAATCGAACGGGAGAACCTCTTGCTGTGAGGCAACAATGCTACCGCTGCACCACCGCGGATGTTGTTTTTCATTGTAGGTGATACTCTTGGAGTTGGATTAAATAGAAGGAAAGCATTATGGAATGAGAAAAACAGTGACATTGGGCTGGATCGGTCCTTGGTGAAAGCTTAGTGAACAACCGAATGCTAGAACACAAGAAACATTAGTGGACATTAATGAACATTAATAACTCATTTTGCTGCGTTATCTTGTAGTCCCATGATTTTGGATGCCTTTTGTTCTATTTATTTATCTGAGTAAGGGAGTTTTGCTGCTCTATATTCCCTTGTGGAAAAATAATAAGAGGAAATGAGGAATGAAGCCTCTAGCCTGAACCTTAATGTGAGATGATTACTGCATATAGTCAAGATATACATAACATGTACTGATTGCGGAAACACCAACTGATTTGTTAAGTTTTGCCTATACCTAACTCTGAATACTTTCATGAATTTAAATTAAAAATATCTAACATCAGTAAAGGAGAGCTTTCTCACGTTTCATTGTTCACTTCATCACAATGTATTCAAACAGTATTACTTATGTCTGCAGTTTGTGATGAATCAAAGTGCATACATGTTGAAAAGTAAACACAGCTGAACTGCTACACAAATCACAGTTAATCTGTGGTCATCATTAAATAAATATAAAGTGTGCTTCAGATCAGAGTTCACAATGCAGCATTATCCTGGTACATCCATGATTCAGAAGTCTGAAGCAAGTCATGGGGGAAAAAAACCTGCAGGCTTAACACTTTTCATTTAAACTGTTATATCACAAACAAAAATGACAACCGCTAGAAAACGTAAAGCAATAATAAAAGTGTAGGCTGTATGATGTGCCAAGATCAACAATTCCTATAGAAGTAATTAAATGGTTATGGCCTTAGCTGATTAAATGAACATTTTGTTTTAAATGCCTACACTTAGACTGTTTTATTAGGTAGAACAGTAAACTAATAATATATTAATGGAATGTGCTTCACAAATTTTTTATTCCATATATCTTTAATAATTTTCAGCCTCATGGGTCATGCTTTTAACTTTAGTTCTCACTGAGTCAGAGTTCCACCCTCATTCTTTGCACTTGTTCACTGTCCTGAAGTGATATGATCACACCCCACCAAGTGACACAAATATAAAACTTTGGAGTGAGGATTAATCACCCATTTCTGGAATAATAAAGAAAGGGGGGGGTCTACTTACTTTTCTCCAGAAGCATTCATACAGTCTTCTGGATGCTATGTGTCATGGCATACATCCATATACCAATACATTTCATACATCCTCGCATCGCAATTTACCTTTGACTTCCTGCAGGTAACTGTATCCCAAGTGGTGCTGTGATAGAAGTCAATGCACCATCATGAGGATGCAAGAGTTACTAGTCAGTCATTTTCACCCCTCCCTCACCAACCTTCAGTCTCACAGTAGCACAGTGGATAACCACGGGTCTCCCAAAAGCACAGTGAATAACCACAGTCTCACCATAGCACAGTGCATAACCACAGCCTCACCATAGCACAGTGCATAACCACAGTCTCACTGTAGCACAGTGCATAACTGTAGTCTCACTGTTGCGCAACACACAACAGCAGAAGAGAATTGTAGATGGTACGTGTGCTTGTAAGATCCACAGGGCACATATGCTTTTTTCTGAAGTGTTTCTGGAGTTTAAGTAAGTGACTTGCTTAGAGTCATGTAGTATTTAAATTGATATGTTAACATAATACTCAGTTGTAAAGATGTTGGATACCATATCATATGCATCACAGTAGATCACAAGTTATAGTCAGAATTCTCACCAATGTGGAAGCTGTTACAGATTAATATGCTTGCATTCTAGCTGCTGACTATATTAGAAAGACAAAAATAATGAAGTATATATTACATGTGAACCATGTTTACAGTCTGCTGCCATGAGTTTTATTATCTGTATCTATCTATCTGAAGTGTACTAAGGAGTACTTGTGCACATCTACATGAATATCATTCCTGAAATCTTTCAGAAATCATTTAAATGTAATTTAATGCTATACATATCTTCTGTTGGTCTACACTGATGCAGTATTTATGTAAATTTAATACCCTTCCTGACAGAGAGCATGTACAGCTGATATTATGTAGTAGTACAGTCAGCTAGCAGATTGTAAAGCTCCTTGTGTCATGCCTGTGTGCTCCACTTTCTTCAAGGTTACATATCATATGTGACAAGTGCCACTTTTATTTGTTTGCAATTCTCATATCAGGTAAAATATGAACTTGTTAAAATAATCACAGCTACATACGTATATTGTGACCTAATTCTATACTGGAGTATGTATATAGTCTGAAACTAATAGTACTAATAAGATTATAAACATCATGGTACATTTATAGCATCTACAGTTCAGATATTTATTACTATCCAATTCCCAGCTGTATGACCACTAAGTTTCAGAGAACAGTTGTCCAAACAGATCTGAAGTAATTTTTCATTACCTGCTTTCTGTAGGAGAAAAGCTCTGCATACGTGTCTGTATCTCCATGCGGACAGCTTAGCATCCTAACCCTCCCTCCCTTATAATCTAAAGTAATGTCTTTCATCTTTTCCCAGTTAGGGGTCGCCACAGTGGAACTCTGGTCTGCTAATGATTGGCAGTAGATTTTTACAGTGTCAAGTTGCCAGCCCGATGCCCAACCTTCAAAGAAGGCACACCCATTCCTCCCTTATAATCTACTATTTCTAAACAAATGCATCTCAGAAGTGTAGGTCACCATCAATGTATAAAAATAGAAATTGCCATGAAATGCAAACTTAAGTAGCTCATAGAACAAATGACTATCTCACAGGTTTAGAGAAAACCAAACACTTGGTAAATGGGGAAGTTCTTAATGTTGAGCACTTTCATCCAGATTACATAAGCACTTCATTAGAATATAACAAATATGTTTGTTTTTCCTGAACCTGTGACATAGTCTTTTGTTCTAAGAAGCACCATCATAGTATGTTTGTACATCTATTCTTGAAGACTTGGTGTTCACATGGTCAGCCACAGAATATTGGTATGATTCCTTTACAGTTTATGCTACACATCAAAGTGCATGTTTATTATTTCTAGTTCATGCCACATCTCCAGTTGTATAAATATCATCTGTAGTTCCTGTAAGAAATTATTGTGCAGGTCTAGCACCTCTATTGTATCATTTGTCAGAGTGCATGCCTCTCCTCTGTTGCTAACATAAATCAATTTCTAGGCATATCATATGCAGTTTATATCTCATTACTAGGTATACGTGTACCACAAAGATATGTGCACTTTTAAATCGAGTCACAAAGGAATTTGCATACTCATCATCAAGGTGTCTGCATATCATGTGCATCTTTATCATTGGTAGATCTCGCCATAAATAAGTGTTAATCACCTGCCATTCATGTCAGACTTTAATGGACATACATTTGTCCTAATGTTCATTTATGCCACAAAACAAAATGATCACACATCATCCACAGAAACACAGATATATAGCAAATGTAATGCACATCACTCCTTAACTTGCATACTTAGTAAGAATTGCCCAGATCTATGATGTGCCAAAAACACACTGCACAGAAGAAATGTTTCTTCTACAAAAGCATAGCAAAACCACATACCACATAATAAGCACATATTAAGTTGCAGAAAATCCAGGCATCATCTACATCCAGAACCTTAGACAAATTCTGATACTTGATGATTAAACATTTTGAACAAATACAATGTACTGCCAATGAATAAACATTGTGACACAATATAGTATACTGCCAATAACTAAACATCATGACATATGCATATGGTGTGCTGCTTTGTACCAAATGTTATGAGGAAGGCATATAATATACTGTTGAAAACTGAGAATCATGACTCACAACTTACTGGTACTAACTAATCATCATGATCAGAAATGTAGTTAGGGCAGGATGAAGGGAGTAGCTGCCCTGGGCACAAGGTGTCAGGTGGCACAATAAACATATGCCAATTGGTTTCTGAATGCCAATATCACATTTGCAGTCATGGCTGAAGAAATTCAGGTGTGTGTGTGTGTGTGTTAGATATTGTAGTACTGAAATAAATGCCAATACTGCTTCAGCTCTCTATGTATGTGGTATTTTTGAAATTTAGAATGCAGCAAACAGCTTGTTACATTCTTTTTTCCTGAGCTCGGAGGATATTTTTGTGCTCCTCAACTTGGAGGAGAGGAAAGGACAGTTTTTTTTTTTTTTTTGCTCCTCAAGTCAGAGTTGAGGAGGGGGTGCCACTGGGCACCACAACACCTGGCTATGGCACTGATTAAGATGCACACACAATGTACAGCAGATAGCTAACAATAACTAAACCTGAGTGTGATGACCCTCTCTGGGTCAGTAATCAAGGAGCCTGAATCAAATCCAAAAACACGAACCAAAAACTATTAAGCGTAACAAAGAGGAACCAAACAGGAAAAACTTGTTGAATTCCTTGGGTTTTAATAAATCCACCACCAGACAAGCAATAAACAAGACGTAAAAAACAGCAAACATGCCACGCCTGAATCCTTACCACTGACACCGATGAGAAACGTTCACTTGGAACAAAGATAGATATACACACAGTATTTCCAGATGCAGCTCTCAGCATCAAGCACAATGTCCCTTATGAGCCCACAGGGAACACACCCAGTCTGGGGGCTGGGTTTTCCTCTCTCTCCCTCCAAGCCCCAAAATAAGACTCCCTACTGACACAGCTATAGATTTGAGTCTTCAGTGGAGTGTCCAAGCCAAATCCTCCACCACTCTCTCTGTGAAATCAGTGCTTTGTCTCCACACCAAGCAGCTCTCTCACACACACACACACACACACACACACACTCTTTGACATTTGATTTGCACACACACACACACAAACTTAGGAAAGGCTGGCACAAATTTACTCACTTTGCTACCCTTTGCCCAGACTATAAAGTAATTACTTCTACCAGAAACTCCAAAGCTAGCTACTCTAAGGCTTTTACAAGGGTACCCAATTATACTGAGTGAAATTAATACTAATATCAATGGTAGTGTTTGACCAATGCAGTAAAGATTTCAGGAGTGGCCACAGTGTCACCAGATAAATATAAGTACTCTCAAAAGTTAAAATATTTTCTAACAGATTAGCAACAATTAGAAGTTTAAATATATTTAACAATAAATAATAAGAGAAGATGAAAAATACTGAATATCCATTTACAATAAACACCAGAGTTTCAATCACAGGAAATATTAAAATAACACAGATGAATAGATTCACACAGATACAGAGAAACAGTACTTAACTAATCTCAATATATTTTACTAACTTATCTAAAGAGTTATTATTCCCTGATTACTTACTAAAGCAATGCAAGATGAAGTAGGTGAGTGGTCTTTCTTCTGTGCCAGGTTTCAAAAACAGACTGCTCTGAGACTTCAGTCTCATCTAGTATTAAAACATAATTGTTGTGCTGGATTACAGAATGACATCACATAGATCTGGTCATCTGACTTCTGGTTCCCATACTACCCCCTTTACTAGAAACTGAACCAGAATCTCGCACATATGTGTTACCATACAGAAAGATAGAGCTTTGCTAAGATATGTTGCAGCTTCTGTAAGTCATAAAACAATTCCAAACTTCCACCCTTCCAGAGTAGTAATTAGTTCACTCCCAAGGACAAACAGAAGGCCTCCTAGTACAGACCATTTGTCTCTGGTTGCATTGTAACCTTTGAGATGCAATTTGTATGGTCTCAACTAAGTAATTTAGTTTCAGGATATTTTTCTAAAAGTTAGCTGGGGCTGAGCTTAACCTCTTCTCTTTTCTTTCAGTATCCTTTGTTACAGTATTAATTTCAACAGTTATAATACAGTCTGACATGCAGGTGTATTTCTTTTTTTCTGTCCAGCAGGACCCACTGTTGGTACATTTTTTTTTAACACAAGCAGCTTTACAAATACATTTTCAACAAAAGCACCTGTACAATCAGTTTGATATACAAATGGCATATAATTCTTTACAAAACTCCAGGTAGCTATGCTGGTATATGTTACATATCCACTGCTCTACGTCTGGCATAGCTGGCAATATCTCAGATCATCACACAGAGATCTAACTATAAATTTACAGTTGTTCTGAAACCTAATGATGCTGCTGCCACCACTATCCACCTATCTTTTAAAAAATGATTTCTACCCTCAAAATGTTACCCCTCTACACTTCAAAAAAGGACACATTACTCTTGACTATTGCCTGTTACAACTATACAAGTTTAGTCCTATCATATAAGCATGTTTAAATAGCAAGTTTAGCCACTTGTAAACATTCTTTGCTCTTAAATCCATAATTTTCTGACAGGTGCTCAGACAAAAAAATATTCATTTGAATACACTGAGTACACATAGCTACACCCTTGAACTTAATACCGTGATATATGCATATAGTGTACACCTGATAAGTAAACATGATGAATACCTATAATGTATTGATAATAAACATCATGATATATGCATATAATGTACTGCTGATAATTAAATATCATGATGTACACATAGCATACCGTTGATAATAAAACATTGTGATGTAGGCATATAAAGTATTGTGGATAATTAAAAATTATGATGTATACACATAATATACTGCTGAAAGCTAAGCATCATGATGCAGCTATGTAAAGTATTTCTCATAACTGCATATCACAATTCATGTTTATAATATAGTGTTGATAGCTAGACATAATCTTCTTCTTTTGGCTTTTCCCAGTTAGGGCTAGCCACAGTGGATCACCTGTCTGCTCATGACTGGCAGTGGAGTTTTACGGTGTTGAATTGCCAGCCTGGCACCCAACCTTCCACAGAAGGTGCACACATGTACGCACTCACACCTAGGGCCAATTTAGTGTGTCCAATCCACCTACAGCACATCTTTGGGATGTGGGAGGAAACTGGAGCACCCGAAGGAAACCCATGCGACCACGGGGAGGACATGCAACCTCTGCACAGAAGGCACCCCAGCTAAGGATCAAACTATAGAACCTCTTACTGTGAGGTGGTAACACTAACCGCTGCACCACTGCGGCAGCCCTGATAGCTAGACATAATGATATATGTATATAATGTACTGCTGATAACTAACACTTATCTCCTGCAGAAATAAAGTACCACAGACTTGCTTACTTTCACTTTTATACCATTCAGAGTGACAAAAATATTTGCACATTTACTTTCTTAGATCTGATACATTTTAACCGTACCCAAGTTAAAATTTTTGTAAAGTCTAAAACACAGCCAGCAGTTCAGATGATATACTTTTAAAAGTTGCATTCTGTTTATAATGTTCCAGTTCATATAGCTGAATTTGACATCTTTTTAAGAAGCTGCCAAAAGTGGAGCATTTCTCAGAGTACTGAACTCGTGTTTGTGGGTAATGGCTTAATATGAAATCATAACTAACTTGGGTGAGTGAGACATGAGTTGATTGCCCTGTGAATTATGCATTGATTTCTGGATTGCTTTCGGCTGTGTATATGACTGACAAATCTTGTAAAGTTGTACTTGTTTATGTAGGTCATATAAAATGCAAATGTATGGTCATAATTTTGTTATATAATTAGTATGCAAAGTGCTTATTTCTGTTTCCTGCTCATTGGACAAAGTCTGTGGCCCAGTTTGTGTCTGAAAAGAGCCATTCGCATTCAACACACTGGATTATCAAACTTGAAGTCCAACATTTTCAGTGGACTAGAGTCCACAGTCATCTGGTTAAAAATATGGCACTGGTACAGCCAGTATCACGAGTCTCTTGTGAATATACTGTCAGGATGTAATCATATAAAATGACAGTCTGCGTCCTGTTATTTACATGTCATTAGATTGCAGCTCTGGGACTGACTTTAGCTATATTCAGAATGATTTTTAATAAACATATTTTCCCACCAGATGGCAGCAGAATTGTACAATTGACGTTTTGGGCTTTGATTATTAGATCATTTTTATTTATGAGAGGATTTCTATAGCCCATCTGCTGCTTTGAGGAGGAACTGTGTCAGTGTTATGCATCACATTTCTCGTGCATGCTAAAACGGGAATGAAACAGACAGAATCTATAAGTAAAATGAGAAATGTGTATATATTTGACATTAAATTTTAGAACAACATTTTTTCACATTATCTCTGTATTTTAGAGTCAAGTCTGTACTGAAAAGGTAGTTTACCAGTTTGTCTAGTGGAGAAAAGGCTCAGTCATGCCTTGTGACTATGTTTCAAGGTTTTTATAGTTTCTATTCAGAAATATTGATGACTGCATTATAATCAAGTGAGCGAGTGTGTGAGTATGTGTGTTACAAATTCACATTTTTAATAAAATGAATTATTTTTAAGAGGATAATGCTTTTTTTAATGATAATGGTTCCCATAAGTTTGCAGTGTTCATGTTCTGTGGCCACTCAGTGTACCGGAATGTCAATAATAACTTTATCTTGTGTAATTTAACATGATGTTGCACGTGGATTCCCCTTGCAAAGACTGACTAAACTTAAAAAAACTAAATATAAAAACTGACTTATGTCACACTTGACTAGTGATCACTCAGTCTTGTTGGTTTTGTTCTAACAAGTTGGCAGAACTAACATTTTGTTGTACACTGAAGTGTTCTGTCTTAAACGCATATGTGATCTTTAATGGCAAACTTTTGGTGAAATTCATATTTTGTGCTATATCAGTGTACACACATAGACACAGCAAGATCGCTGTGTAAAGACCACTATATATTTTTACAGAACACATTTCATTTTGTTTTATAAAGGAGTATATATCTGTATGCTAGTTCTCCTTTTCCTGCTGATATACAGCTATTGAATTAGTATAGCTAGATAGATAGGTAGATAGATGTATAAGTTCAGGGGATGTAGGTGGTTTGCTTCTCTACAAAAGTGATTATGTCAGCAGGTCGGTTTTTGAGACACTAAGTATTCAGTATATTATGATAAGCAATGATTGTGTATTGCTGGATATTAGTGTAAGTATATTTCTATATCCTCCTCATAATATAAAAATGACATTTGGCCACTTTATATGAATAAGTAAACTCTGATAAGCTATTAGCTATCATTTGTTCAGTTTAAAGAAACACATTTCCTATCAATATGTGTAAATAAACATACATACACAAGTGCACACGTGCGCAAGAAGGTGAACACACACACACACATTTTCCTCGAGTTATTCCTTTGTACCTTCTGTCTGACCTCATCTATTTAACTTGGTGACTCTTTAAATGTAGGAAATCTTCAAACTTGTTTTACTTCCCCTGATTCGGATTTTAGAGCCTCCTCAGTGAGGCTAGCCACACCATTTAAGAAATCTAAGTATAAAAATAGCAATTTATTTCCAAAAAGTACTATATTAAATAACACTAAACAAAACAGCACAGGATATACAGCACCATACTGGGCTGATCGCAGAGTTCTGATATGTACAGTGTAGCATAGTGTTTTTTTACAAATGTAAGTAAAGTAGTTTCCTACGCAGTGGCTACTGGTTAGTGTTGACATTCTGTACACATGCAATAGTGAACTACTATTCACATTCTATAGGCAAGACTGCAGGGATATCAAGAGTAGAACCATAGTCAAACTAGAAGGCAATTAGTGTTTTCTGTTACCTTTTGTTATACTATAAACTTTTATTGTCATTAGCTTTCTTTAATTTTACAACTTTTTTATACAAGTTTGTCAAAGCTATCAATGTCTGAAGCAGCATAAAACCTAACACTGGGTTTCTGATTCTGTGTCATTGCTTTACTCTAACACTCATGGGAAAGTAATTTGGGAAACACAAACTAACAGTGATACTGCCATAAGTACTTTCCAGTGGAAGAATTCTTAGTCCATGACGGGCGTTATCTTTTGCCACAACAAATAACTTCTGTGAGAGGTTTGAATGTGAGAATGACTTGAAAGTAGCAATAAAGGTGTATTATCTAGAATACCAGGGAGAAAATTAACTATTGGCATAGACATATCCCCCATTGCCAGTATAAACCCGGGTCATAGAATAAGCACAATGATTAGTTATGGAAATAGAGCAAAGTAATGAATGGCCTGCTCTTCTTTCCTGGTGGAGGGGTCTTTCTGTTCGTCCTGTGGTGGGAATCAGGGGCTATGCACAATCAATGCTACAGAAGTGGATATGAGTGTTGATGGGAGAGGGCACATTTCATGAATACTGGTTACATAACCATGTGCCATATTCAGCTGACTTTGCTGTATATGCAGCTATGAGATGGACAGAGGTAACCAGTCAGCCACAAGGTTGATGGTCTGGGTTCCTTTATCTCATCAGCCTGGAATCTCACTCCCTGACCTTAACAAGTGAATAGTCAAAAGATTCCATTTCCTGGAAAATTAAAGGAGAAGGGTGTAGACACACACGAGATTCTTCTGAGACCACCTGTTGAGGAGCAGATAGGGATATCTTTGGTCATGTTGAGGCAGAAGTCTGCAGGATTCCCCAGGATCCATTTGATCAATTGTGGAGAGGAAAAAAAAACACCATGAAGAGAAACATTAGATTTCTTTCATATCTTGACCGTTTGATTTTTTTTACTAATTTTTCATTTACTTCCCATGAAACTTTCTGGCATCTAAATATTAGCTGTACTCTTCTATCATATTATAAAAAAGTATCTCATTTATGGTGAGTTTATCTTGTTCGGCAAAATTAAATAAATACAAGTAGTTTAGAGCATATGGACTAAAATTCTTGGATTTGTCATCATGTGGTAACATAATTTTGCCGACCCCCTGTCTTTAGTTGGATTTTACATACAATTCTACGAAAGGATTGCAATTGTGGGAGTGACTTTACCTTGTCCAATCTTTATCAAACTGAATGGATTAAACTGGAATACTACTAACATGGAACCAAAAAAGTAGTAGAAAGCATAACTATAAGAACCAAGAACCCAAGAAATAAAGTTGACAATTGAATATAACTGAAATTTATTTTTGCTGGAAAAGCTCGCTAAGACTGACACAATTTGCTGTAAGGGAGAGGTTAGTTTGCTTTTGATTTCTTGTATTTTGTATTCCTTTATAGCCTTCATCTGTTTTGTATTCTGAGATTATTATTTTTTAACTGTGTTTTACTTGTATTCTCCTTTGAACTGCATATTAAAACTTGGAAAGAGACAACGGCTGTCTCTCTTGAGTCACCCAGAATTTTTCTCACCCTGCCACCCTGTTGCTGTCCTGTTCTTAAGCATAACTGTCTTTCTAGTTGCCTGCACCTTATGTTAATTTGACCAGATATCTCCTTCCCTCTCCCCTTTCACTGGCTGTTATGAATAAGCACAAAATTATCATTTTGTGAAATCACTCCCCTTCAACTATTTAAATTTATTGGCCATCCCACTGTATTTTTCTCTTTTAAAATAAGTGGCTCTCCACTTAGACAGCTGAAACTTTAGTTACCCCTTTTTCACATCTAACTGCTTAGTGCACACTGCGGTGTTTATAATATTAACCCATTTTTTTCATCTTATCCTGAAATATCTATTACAAGACCACCAATTATTGGTGAGGCCACATTCTGCTTCTCAGTAGACATCTTGGGATTAGTGCTTCTGTATTCTCCTGGTGAGAGAAGCAGCACAGGGAAGTTATTTCCTGGAGGCTGCTGATCAGCTTGAAATTTGTGCTTGTATTCTGCTACTGGTGAGACAAGGAACAGGGTGCATTGATTTCTGTTTCTGGTTGGACAGTGAGTGTCTGTGCTTAATGTTCCTGATTGGTCTGGTTGCTATTCAAAACATCTACTACTAGCCTACAGACCCTTGCATCATCAGGGACAAGACTGTGGATCACCAAACAGGCTGTGGCCTGCTTCTCATCTTGGGATTGGTGGCAGTGCTAATGTTTTGCTTCTGGTGAGAGAAGAAGCAAAGGAGCATTGTATCCCCGTAGAGTGAAGCTGTGGTGAGACCACAAGCCAAGCAGTAGCCATTCATGCAACTCCCCTCTTTTCATCATTCTTGACAAGCTAATTCTTTGTATTTAGTAAGTACTGCTTGATTTGTTCCAACTTCAGAATATCTGCCTAAATACTTCATCCTTAAATTTTCAGGTTATACGTATTAGTTTCCCCTCAAGTGTTTGGCCGTACCCTGTACAGACTCAGACACCCTGAATGACATTTTTCCTGTTGAAGCATGATTGACATTTCTCCAATACCTAGTTGCACACAGGACAACTAGTTTGCAGTGTCAAGCACTGTCCCCAGAGTTGCAAAGTGAATCCTCCTGACATTGCTTTATATTTTCACTCCATAGGATCATAAGAGGTTACTAGGCTAATGGCCCTGGGACTGTTACAAACCTAGCCAAGGGTTTATCCCCAAAAATGAAACATCAATCAGCACCTGTCACCCCTGTCAGTGAGAGACAAAGGTGGAACCCCTGGGACAAATTTGTGGTTTCCCATCCACTCATTAAGGTTGTGCTTGAAGATGGTCAGCGGCGTACTTTGACATGTGTGGGGAGTCTATTTCAGAGATGGAGCAGCCTCTGCGAGACAAACCTGTCTCTCCAGCAGGTTTTGTTAATGTCACATAATAGATTTAGGCCTTTCGATCGGTTAATGCATGAGGAGTTAGACTTATGGATATGGAGCATCTCAAGTAGAGCTGCATCTGAGATTGCCTTGTAGGCGAGACACAGGTCACCTCTGAGCAGTCTATATAATGCCGAGTAGAGTGATAGTGATTTGAGCCTGTCCACATAGGAGAGGTGTTGGAGGCCACAGATTCTCTTTGTGAGGTTATTGGCCTAATGAGGGAGGAGTACAGTTGCTGTAGGACCCTCTTGTAGTATGTTAGCATCATTTGGGAAGACAATGACAGCACCCAACATAGAGTCATCTGAAAACTTGGCCAGCCACAAGGCTTTTGTCTTTGCCTGGACCTCTGAGAAGTACATGCCAAACATTAGGAATACCAGGAAAGATCCCTGGAGAAAACACTAGTGACAAGTCTTCTGTCGGAGGTGGAGGCACCTATTTTGACCTTGTGGGTCCTATTGGTGAGCCAGTTGGCCACTCACCTGATGAGATAGGTATTTATGCAAAGTTGTGTTAGCTTTTCAATGATACTCGAGTGGGGGATTGTGTCAAAGGCTTTGGCCAAGTCAAGGTAAACTGTATGTACTCCAGCTATCTAATCAATAAAAAAGGGTCTGTTGCCATGGATATGAACTTTCCCGCTATCTCCATTACCAGCTTGGTGGATATGGGCATCCTGAGGCAATGCAGAAATTGTTTACTGACAACCAGCTAATCCTCAAACTGAATATGGAATGTGAGAGATGTATTTACACAATGTCACTGGAAGCAAAGCTCTCACATAGAAGTACTCCTAATGTCAATAACATTGTCAGTAGTACACGTGCTGCACCCATCCCACACAATCCAAAGCAGACTTATAGACCCACATATGCTGAGGCATATAATGTAACATTCCTAAACCACAAAGACCTCCTAGATGAAGTACACGTAACAAATACCCTCAGCAGCCTCAAATGCACTCTTTCAAAACAACACCTACATCAACGCATAGAGCCACATCACATGGAGCTTCTACCTCAAAGCCCATAAGGCAAGCCACCATACAATCCAACATTCTGGTCATTCGAGAGTCCATTGTGAGACACACTGATGTCTCTCTCAGTAGGCTGAGTAAGTATAAAGTCACCGTTAGTTGCTTCTCAGGGGCTAGGATCGGCCACATTACGCACACACTCCGAGTCATACTGGCACTTGTGGTCCAATGACCTGTCATAGTCCATGTGGGAGTAAAAGACCTCAGATGTACCTCCCTGAACTATATGAAGAGAGACATCATGGAGCTCCCTGAATATGTGTCTTAGGCTGGTACGAGCCTAGCATTGAGCAGCATTTTGCCTTCTCCAAGGATGATGCCACAATATGAACAAAAGATGATTGACTTTAATAATTGGCTTAGTTCTAATGTCATTCTATGGGTGTGCAATATTTGTCAGCTTGGAAGGAGATGGTCAACAGACCATGCTGCTTTGCCTGGGATGGTCCGCACCTCTCCCCTCTAGGCTTTTGAATATTAGCTAAAACCTTGTCTTCACCCATAGCATTTTTAGGCAATGCCAAACTGAAAGTACTTCTGAGATGGCAAATCAAAACCAAGAAAATCTAAAGGTATTACTGCTCAATGCTAGGAGTCTAAACAACAAACTCCACTCCCTAGAAGCTCTCTTCACCCTAGAAAATGTTTATGTCTATGCGGTCACTGAGACATGGTTTAAAGCCGCGGACAGCACACCAACAGTGCAGGGTTATAATGCCTTCCACACAGTTAGACCAGCAACTACACAGATAGGCACTAAAGGTGGAGGTGTCTCTATTTACATAAAAAATAAATATACCTCAAGACTGGTCAAACAGGGCAATGCACTTGAGCTGCTCCATGTTCAAATCACCATAGACAAAATCCAATATCGCCTCCTTGCTAGCTATAGGTCCCCCTCTATGACCCAGGAAAACCATACTAAGTATTACACTTATTAGAAACACTAACCATCCAACCCAATACCATATTCATGGGTGACTTTAATTACCCTACTAATAAATGGGAATCCTGTACAACACCAAATATATAGGCACAGGGATTCCTGGATTTTGTAAACACAAACTTCCTGAACCAGATAATCAATACACCAACCAGAGGTGCAGCTATATTGGATCTGGTCCTCATTAATACAGGAGACTGCTGCACACCCCCTACTGTAATGCCTTCCTGGTAAGGTCAGACCACAAAATGGTCTCCTTTGAAGTAAAAATAAAACCTGAACCCCCAGCTAAACTTGAACTACTCTAAGCCTAACCTCCTGCTATCAAGTGATAACCTGGCAATAGTTCAAGCCTCCATAAACCCTGAGAACACTGCTGCCTATGCAGGACTGTTCACAGAAACCCTGTTCAAGCATGTTAATAGCTGTGTAGAGGCAGCTGTACCCACCGGGAAGAAGTACAGAATCAACTCAAGAAACTAGCCACCCTGGTGGAACCACAAAATTAATAGGCTGTATAACAGAAGGAAGAAAATCATGACAAAAATGAGGAGGTGCAGCACCCAGCAGGATACAAGCACCCTTATTAAACTAAACAAACAACTCAGAGGACAAATAAAGTCTACCAAAGCAAACTCTGAGGTGAATTTAGCCTCCCAGGCCAAGGACAACCACAGGCTCAAAGGCAATACACAATTGTCTGTAGAGCTCATAGTAAATGGAGCCACCTATACTAAGCCCGAAGATATAGCAAACCTACTGGCTGATAAATTCAGCTCCAACTTTACCCCTCTCTCCCCCTCAGCCTTCCCTCAAGAAATACCATCCAATATAATTCCCCCTGATATCACTGTGAAACAGGTCCTTAATGCTCTAAGGTCAAGATCACTGCATCAGTGGGCCCAGACAATGTCCCAGGATGCCTCCTAAATAGCATGAAACATGACCTATCAGGGCCTCTGGAATTGCTATTTAACTATAGCCTCCAAACAGACTTCATGCCTCATTAATGGAGAACAGCAACAGTCATCCCTGTGCACAAAGGTGGGCCATCTACAGGCCCTGGAAACTACAGACCCATAAGTCTTACTAGCCTTATATGTAAAGCCATGGAAAAGAGTTACATGGAAATGATCAATAATGATACAGTAAACCTCCACACACTGGACTCAGACCAGTTTGATTTTATCAAGGGCAGATCATGCCTATTCAACCTAGTGGACTTTGAGAAGGTTACCAAAGCAATGAAGGAGGGCAAAATGGTTCATACTGCCTACCTTGACCTGATCAATGCATTTGAAACAATACCCCACTTGGGCATTGTTGACAAACTCAAGAGGTTATGTACAAACTCGTATGTCACCTGGTAGATAGCCAACTGGCTCACAGGCAGGACCCAGGAATTAGAATTGGGGAGTCCACCTCTACAAAGAGGCCAGTCTCAAGTGGAGTCCCTCAGGGATTTAGTCAAGGCCAATGTTAGTGGTCTCTGACTGACTAAATTTGCAGATGATTGCAAATTAGGAGCTGTTGTTGAATCCCACATGGACATAAATGTTCTCCAGGAGGGGCTGACACAGACAAACATTTGGTGTCAGAGCCATGGACTAAAACTAAATGCCAAGAAATTTATAATACTATCATTTGGGAAGTCATCCATCCCTGGTAACTATCATATTGACAACACACCCCTTAGAGTTGACCCAGTAGTCAGGGAGCTAGGGACACACATAGATTGTAATCTGGCCTTTGACCATCACGTGTCTACAGTTGTGAGGAAATCATTCTATGCTGTGCAACTTATAAACAGAGGTATGGCATCTAAGTCCAAAGAAGTCATTGTTCCACTGTATTTGGCATTCATCAGACCTATCATTGAGTACAGTGCCCCCTTTAGTAGGTACTTAATCAGGCACATCCAACAGTTGGATTGGCTTAAGTAAAAGGCTCTGTGAGGACCGTCTTAAGACTCTATTCTGTCTCCTACAGGCTTTTGAAGGGAGATCTATGCCTAACATACAGAGCACTGTCAAACCCCACTCTGATGGACCTCCTGCATATCCGCAAAACAAACAGCACCAGAATTATCCATTCTAAAGACTTAAACCTTACCTGTGATATAAATAGGACCTGCTGGAGAGACAAGTATTTATCCCAGAGATTACCCCATCTCTGGAACAGAGTGTGTGTGAAGCAGAGTCCCTCCCTAAACTAATTCAAGTACAACCTGGACAATTGGATGGGGAACAGGAAATTCATCCCTGGTTTGGCACCTATGTCTCTAATGGACACAGCCAGCATATAAATGGTTAATCTCCCAGACCCTAGCTTGTAAATGTTTCATCTCCCAAGCCCCTGCTTACACTTATCAAGGGTATCAGAACTTGTCAGGGATTTGGGATGCATGCCTAGGCTTAAAAAGGCCCTTGTGGTTGTTAGCCTAGTAAACACCTATGAACCTATGAGTCCTGCTTGTGATCCCAGCATAACTTCATATTATTAATACAAACAACTGAAACTTATTTGTAGAGGAGTGTATCTTTCTGCAACCTCAATTCAGAAGTGCCAACCATCCACAACACTGTTGCATAAGTATTACAACTTTTGAGATTGTACAACCTCAGGGAAGAAGAATGCCTTTGTCACCAAAGTTGAGCAACCACCGGGATTTATGGGAGAATAGCCCTGCACATTGGTGTGAAAGGGCTTGCACATCCTACAAACAGCTTTATGTTATATTTCTATACCGAATTCCACAACATGCATATTCAGTTACTTAATTTCAGTGAATTATGTTTCGACAGTCCTTGATAGGTCAGGCTTTGTGTTCCCTAAGGGTAGTATGGAAGCCCACAACCTTACTGTAGCCAGAGAAAATAGCATATAAAATGCTCTATTGTAAGACAGCTGCATGTCACTTGACATTCGCGAGTTATACCTACCAAGTTTTACAAAACATGAGAACAGACTGGTGTATATTTTGCTTTAAGTACCATACTTCAAAGAAATAAATAACAAAACTCCTATGCACATTAAACATTGCTACTACGTCTCAAAATCATTAAACTAAAAGGATTGAAATATACATGTCAATATCAACACACAACTTAAGGCCATAGTTTGATGGCAGATAGGGATCATACAGCAATTCTGTCTGATTGCTTATCTGTCTATCTACCTAGCTATATCTGGTTGTTTGCTGACCCTAGTGAAATGAACTATATGAATCTATTTTAGCCACTACTAGTGTGTGTGTGTACACAGCTGGTTAGTAAGACACATTTAGTGCAGACTGAGGTACCATACTGCATAGCTATGAAAAGTTGTTTTATAAAATATTGTAATTAAGAATAAAATTCATCAAGCTTTTGAAAAAAGCAGTTTATACAATTAGACACTAACTTAAGTAGATTAGACTAACAGCACTCTAACAGGAGCCAAGTTAAGAAGTGATTGAACTTGGTTATATTAATTAAACAATTACAGGTAAAAATGATTGTCATTCCCCCGATTTCCCAGAAAAAAAACAATTTCAAATAGTATCAGACTTCATACCATTAGACACCACAATTGCCTTATGTCAATTTCATTCGTTTTTGATCTGTGTGCACCAGTTTTCAGTTTTATAAAATCAGTGCACTCTTGAAAACCTTTTTGTTAATTAGTGCTTGCATCACAAGCTACATTCAAAGTTTTAGAACTAAAGCAAATCGAATTATGTTAATTGTGTGCTTACAGAAAAACTGCATGTGACAATAAGAAAAGACGTACTATAAATCTGGAAAATGAATCATATTACAGAAACTGTTCCTAGTCAGCAAACAGCACTGATCGTCTTGCCACTAATTTAACCTGCAAGACACAGATTTTCATTGTTTTACTCAGTTTAACAGTAAAAAAACAATGCTTGCTTATTTGAGCTACACGCCACAGTGTTGGGGGCTCTAATCTTGCCTGTATGACTTTGCTATTAAGATTATTGACATGTCGGTAATTGTTCCTTATACAACAAACTCTAATTAGCAGAGAGCTTTTGTTATATTACAGTGAGAGTGTGTAGCAATTCCAATAAGCTAAGTAGCCATAATTTACAACTCATTTCAGAGAGGTGGGAGATGCCAACTTAGTTTCAGGAGTCTGGCACTTAGTTTATTGAGCTATAAAGCAATTTTTCAGAAAGGTACACTACTGCCTCTTATCAACACCTACTCAGGCCCCAGTTTTGAATGGCAGACTGAAGGAAGACAGAATAGGGGTTTTGCAAAACAGAAAAAAAATCATCTGCTCCTTTTAAGAATCATCACAGCTAGAATCAGGCACATGCATCAAAACAATGTAAGAAAAAATCCATTGTATTATCCAGAAGATAAGCAATAAATAATATGCACTGATGACTGCCTGTCCACCAGTTATAAAAGTTGTCATGTTGATGTTACATGGGTCATTTTATTGCCCTTCAGTAAGACACTGAACCATTCAGATTTCATAGAAACTCAAGACTGTTTTATGTGAAAGTCATTTTACTTTAGAAATCCACAAGGTTTGGGCAGCGCACCTTTTTATATCCTGAATTTACAGTATGCATATTTCTGCTGATTTACTGTGAGAATAAGTTTAGATTTTTGCCATAATTAAATTACGTCAAGAAAACAGAAGAACATGTTAAAATCTTGATTGTAGTTAAAGGGCTTTATAAACCTTAAAGAGCTGACAACAAGAAATAAACAAGGTTATAACCAAGAGAAAATAATGGAAGGCAAAGATAAAAAAGCTATCAATTTCAAGAATTTGTTTTGGATAATAGTAGATAGCAAATAGCTGGACCGATACCCTCCTTTTTGATGTTTTGTACTTTAGCAGTCTGGCCACTTTACTATACTGTTTCCTGTACAGTTAAAATAACTGTTACATAGTACAAACTGGAATAGTCAAGTCATGGTATGCTGCTGCTTAGATTCAGTAAATCTATATTTAGCTACCCACAGGGCAAGTTCATTTCATTTTATGCCTATTGTCTGCTCTGCTTCCTTATCACGCTATTCTACTAGGCTGCCCACAGAACACTGTTTACTGTCTAGCAGTGAACAACAGACCTGACGCACTTAAATGTCTTGGACAATTACAATCATACAACAAGAAAATGTCCACCTGAATTGCTATATGCAACTAGATTTGATGAAGAATGTGTAATGCTATTTCCTGAAGAATGTTCTGGTTGCCTTCCTACAATGAATATATTTCAATTACAGTTTGAGTAATATATTCTGAGTATTTCACAGTAGACAGAAATATAGTTCTGTGAGTATAGTTAAGTTCCACGTCAGTGAAGCAAAATTCAGCTGTACTGATGCACTGAATTACAATCTACTGTGTCACTGGAATGGGCACTACCAAGGATTCATGCATGCATGGGGGGAGGGAGCAGGTGAAAAACATTACCTACCTTACAAGTGATGGATCAGAACTTAACAGGATGCGATAGAGTAAGCACAAGATGACTAAACCTTGCTCAGCTGACCACCCTTATCCTCACCACAACCACATATTAATATGGATTTGTGGAAGGTTGGGTGCCGGGCTGGCAAGTCGACACCATAAAACTCCCATGAGCGGACAAGTGATCTGCTGTGGCAACCTCTAACTGGGAAAAGCTGAAAGAAGAAGAAGAAGAAGAAGATTCCTGCTGTATGAGCTGTGTATCTGTGTATAACTCATCACTGTGGAAAAGACAACCCTACGAAGTACACAGGCAGCCTATTGTTATCGTCACATGTATTACCCTCCTTCCCTCCTCTGTGCACTGGAGCATTTGGTATTAAGTTGTATACCCTTGCATGGCTGGTGCACACAACCTATCACTGTTGTCACATGTATTACCCTCCTTCCCTCCTCTGTGCACTGGAGCATTTGGTATTAAGTTGTATACCCTTGCATGGCTGGTGCACACAACCTATCACTGTTGTCACATGTATTACCCTCCTTCCCTCCTCTGTGCACTGGAGCATTTGGTATTACGTTCTATACCCTTGCATGGCTGGTGCACACAACCTATCACTGTTGCCACATGTATTATCCTATTTCTCTCCTGTCTGCACTGGAGCATTTGGTATTAAGTTATATACCCTTGCATGGCTGGTGAACAGACAAATGACCCCCCTTTTGCCTGCAGTTCTGCATACTGGATCTGGTAAGATATATGCATTGAATTATATACCTCTTGCCAGAGCTGTGGCCTGACAGATTACATCACCCTCTACCTATACCATATGGGTTTATGTCATGCAGATTTAATGATACTCCTTTGAATGGAATGTTTTGGAATCCTGTTATGTTGTCTGCATGTAACAGTGACATATTTGTAGCCCTGCAATGACTAATGATCGTGACACCCTGCATATTGGGATAACTTAACTGTAGCTTTTAGAAACATAAGAAGACTATACTAACTTTAAGAGAAAGTTAACACACTACCTAAAGGAGACTAACAAATTCTGCTGTTTTAAAGGACAAAATAAATATCCTATGATGGATACCATATATAAATAAATACTCCGCAATCCATCTTACACTTAATGATTAGTTCAAACTGTAAAGTAGTTCTTCTTGTGGTCTTTTCTATATGTATCTCTCACAGACTAATCCCAGTAACTAACCTTCCTCCTATGATCTAGTCTTACTATCCAACTACTGATACTTTATCTTTCTTTCATTGTAATTTTATCACTGTCATTATTCTAAAACCTTTTGCACTTTTAAGTCATACTAATAAATGCATTTAAAATATTAAGCATAAGCATTTAATTCCTGAACTGTTTAACATGTTGTATATGTAGGAATGAAAAATGAAATCAGTCATGTGACTGGGGCCATCATCACCCTCACCACTTAAGAATGAAATGGCATAAGCTGCTCACTTTTCATGTCATTTGGAGAGTCCTATATAATTTTATCTCCCTTCTAGAACATCAAGCCTTATATATATATATATATATATATATACATACACAAAAATTCATGTCATTAAAGAAAATAATCTCCTATATAAGAATGCACTAATTTTATTTTGTTTTATAGGTTCATAAGTTGGTACTAGGCTATCAACCCTATTTCTTCCCACAATATTTACTTCCCTGGACCCCTGACTAACAGGGTGACTGATGTGATCCCCATGGTGAATTTCCTATCTCCCATCCAATTGTCAATGTTCCTTTTAAAGAGGGCCAAATAGGCGCTCTGCTTGACATGTATGGGCAGTCTATTCCAGAGTCTGGGGAGTCTCTGGGTCAGGAAACTATCCCCCCAACATGTTTTTTTCATTGTGATGACAAGGTTTAGATCCCTGGAGTGTGTGGTTCTGAGGGATTGGGATTTCTTTAAGTGTAGCATATCCAACAGCTCCTGGTTTGACATGGTCTTGTATGTTAATCAAAGATCGCCTCTGAGTAGACGATATGCGACAGAGTATAGCTGGGGTTTTTTTTTAGATGGTCAGTATAGGGCATCTGCTTTAGGCCTGTGATTCTTTTAGTGAGGTGTTTCTGCAGCCTTTCCAGTAGTTGCAGATGTCTTGAGAGGTACATACCAAATGGGGTGTTGTATTCTATAATGGATCTAATGAGGGATGAGTACAATGGGACAATGACCTCCTTTTTTCTGGATGAAAAGCCCTTAGTGATGAGGTATGCCACATAGAAGGACTTCCTGACTGTTGTGGCAATGTGGTTATCGAAGGTGAGACAACTGTCCACCTTTGTCCCTAAGTCTCTTATCACACTTTCGGTGTTTAGTGTACTGCAACCTATGTGGTAATTCATGGGTACATTTTTTTTCCCAAAGGGGATAACTATACATTTCTTGGCATTGAGCTTGAGCCCATGGCTCTGGCACCAAGCATCTGTTTCTGTAAGGCCCTTTTGTAGAATATCCATATCATTTGGGGATTCAATAATGGCTCCCAGTTTGCAGTCATCTGCGAACTTTGTTAGCCAGAGTCCCTTAGTGTTGGCCTGTACTTCAGAGAAGTAGATGCCAAACAAGAGCGGTCCCAGGACTGAACCCTGAGGTACTCCACTTGTCACTTGTCTGGAGCTGGATTTGGAGTCGGCAACTTTTACAGTGTGGGTTCTGTCAGTAAGCCAGTTGGCAACCCATTGAGTGATGTAGGGATTAATGCTCAGCTTAGTAAGTTTATCTATGATTTCAGAGTGGGGGATGGTGTCAAAGGCCTTAGCGAGGTCCAGATAGGATGTGTGGACCACCTTACCCTCATCCACAGCTCTGGAGACTGATTTGAAGAAGTCAATCATGCTCAGGAGACATGATCGGCCCTTCACGAACCCAAACTGGGTGGGGTCCAATGTTTGAAGGTTGCCAATGTCTTTGTTTATAAGTTCCATGATAATATGTTCCATAACCTTGCAGATCAGGCTTGTCAGACTGATGAGGTGATAGTTCCCAGGATCCAAGGTGGATCCCCCCTTGTGTAGTGGGATAACTGTAGCTGTGCACCACTTAATGGGCACAAAGCCTGAGGTGAGGCTATGATTAAACGTGACACTTAGGTGAGGTGCTAGTTCATTTTGTAGTCCATGTAGTACAGACCCCAGGATGTCATCTGGTCCCATGGATGCTGTATTTATAGCTTTGGAGAGTGTGGTTTTTACCTGTGTGGCCATTATTACCGGAATTTGGCAATCTTTCGGTATTGAGATGGGCCCTTTAGGGGGTGAGAGGGGTGAAGTTGGTAATGAATCGATCGGCCAGGATATTGGCAATATCCTTGGGATCAGTATATTTAATGTCAGTCTATTGTAGCTCAGAGCAGATTTGAGCATTGCCATTTAGATTCTTGACATAGCTATAGAATGTCTTGTGGTTGTCTTTTGAATCTTTGGCAATTTTATTTTCGTAACTAGCTTTGGAGGATTTTATGAGGGTCTCAGCTTCTTACTGAGGCTGGTAAGGGAGTTTTTTGCATCCTGGGATTTTCCTCTTTTCTGCAACAGTTTCTTCCTTTTGTTGTAAAGTTTGTTTATGGCAGGGGGCAACCAGATTGGCTTCCTTTTTTGGAGGAGAGCGTCTTGGTTCTATTTGGGATGGCACGATTCATGCATGAGTGGATGTGCTTATACAGTGCCTTAGTGTAGGATTCAGCAGTCGAACTTTCAGTTCCCGTCTGCATGGATGTCATGAAGTTTGTCACTTCTGACTTGAGTAGCATGAAATTGGCTTTGGAGAAGTTTTTTCCGGAAGTTTCCTTACTAGGGGGTGGGGAGGAATGTGGATGTCAAGGGTGATTAGCTTATGGTCAGACCTGACCAACGAAATGATGACCATAGGTGTGTAGCATTGATTTTCCATGTTGGTAATGACCAGGTCTAGGATACTGGAGCCCCTGGTCGGACTATGGATTAGTTGATCCAGGGCATTGGAATTTATGAATTCCAAGAACCGTTGGGCAAAGGTGTTGGTACACGAGTAGTTTTCCCAGTTAATGACAAGGTAGTTGAAATCACCCAGTATTAGGGTGTTTGGTTGTATCTTAATATTTTCCAATATGTATCTAATGAACAATTCATTACAATGTTGCAAGGTATTTTCTCTCCTACCTGGAGCAGCTTCTCTGCTGACATAGGTAAATTTGAATAAAGCCATAAGGTTTAGATGTTCTCTCGAATATTGTCTCTACATTTTTTGCAGTTAAGTGCTACTATGCGTATCAACGATTAAAATACATTTTCATATTTACACTGAATATGTTAAATCATACCTCTGTAAACTTCAAACATACTCCCTACAGTCTTGCTGGAACTTTGTGAAGAGGTTTCTAGAAAAGTCTTCATAATGGCTTGTGATTAGGCTCTACTCTGACTGAGATGTAAACTGAATTGCCATAAATATGATCAAGGAGTTTCTGATACCCAAAGATAAATGTTAACACTTCTTTCACTGCAAATATCTTGTCTGTGCAACTATTAAAGTCTATATTCATGCAGTAATACTGCATCAAGCCCTTGTTGACTAGCATCCTTTTTTTACTGTTGGAAGTGTAAGACATCAAAAAACAGTAATGCATTTCAAATAATTCAAAGATTCTGTTCCATTCCTGTGACCAAAACCAAACATCGCTATGGTCTAATAATGTTTTAAGTAATGCTTTTATATCTGACAAGTTTGGAATAAAATTGGAGAGATGTTGCACTCTGACAAGAAAATGCGTAAGGGATGATTTGTTATAAGGCTATAGCACTGACGTTATCATAATTTGGTTTGATGACTCTTAATGTCAAAACTTTGCCTATGTATTCAACAATTTGACATTTACCTCTCTTTAGCATCAAGCCTTTTAAGCCTTGTATTACGTTTCTGGGGCTTAATAAACCTAGTATTACATGTCTGCCTTTTAGCTCCCCAAAATCCAAAAAGAGAAAAAAAGATAAAAAGAAAAATCATATAGTATGTTAATCACACTTTCCACAGTAATTGTTTTTTGGGTACTGCTCTTTGTCTTTCAGTACATTGTCAGCCCAAGAAGTAGTGAAGTCTTAGAAATCTGAATCTGCCCAAGTGGTTGTTACATGTGCAAAGTTTGAGCTTCTGTTCATCCAGTTTAATTTAAACTGATTAGCATCTAGAGCTGTAAAGAATCTAGCATTAAGAACTGTAACAACAATTTCAACAATTCAAAAAAACATTACTTTTTGATTCCTTTATTTAAATAATAGAGATATATGCCATGGTAGCTCAGTGGTTAGCAATGTTGCCTCACAGCAAGAAGTCCTCTGGTTCGATTCTTGGCTGGAGTGCCTTCTGTGCAGAGTCTGCATGTCGTCCCTGAGATCGAGTGAGTTTTAAAGGCATGCAAGTAGGTGTGTGTGTATATGTGCACTCATGCACTTTCTGTGAAAGTTGGGCGCTGGGCTAACAACTCAACATAGCAAAAATACCACTACCAATCAATCTGCAGACCTGTGATCCACTGTCAAGACCCATAATGGGAGAAGCCGAAAGACATTGCTTTATTTAAGTATTAAAGAATCTTTACATATACTAAGCTTGACTTGTTTCATTGCTGTCACCATGGATTTAGCACATTCAGAATTATATCAGAGCTCTCCAGTCTACTCAGTTCTTGTCCAGTTGTGTTTCTGAATACCACAGGAACCCTTCTTGGTTTATGGATAATTGGTATTGATTCAGTTAAAATCTAAATGTGATATTGTATAGGCAAACAACAAAATCTAGTAAACAAATTATAATAACTGCAATACATAAGAATTATGTTAATTACTGTTCTTCATAGTTCTCAACGAATTACTCATTGTTATATTTCTAATACTAATTTGGAAGTACTACAATGATGGTTTACCTTACTGGAAGGCGCTAGAAACTTCATAGAAGAAACACACATTGTTAGTATCCCTGTGAATATTTAAGCTGTGAACCAAATATTTAAGCTGTCTCTTCAGTTGTTTATCACAGTGCTATTGTGACTAACACTAGAAACATGCAATTTATAATCAGAAGTATTTATGTTGTTCCCCCCCACAAGTCTGTGAATTATTCTGTATAAGCAGTGAATGAATCATTTAGCCATGTCAAACTTCTCAAGTGTTATGACTCAATATGTTTTGTTGCTTTACTAGATTTTACAAAAATGCTACCTGGAAAATAACTTTATGCATTCTACACATGTTGTTTGTCTGTCTTTCGGCTTTTCCCAGTAAGGGGTCGCCACAGTGGAACTCCGGTCCGCTAATGATTGGCAGTAGATTTTTATGAAATGCCGATGTGCCAGCTCGACACTCAACAAATTAAGCAAAATTGGAATCAGTGGCTTTAGAGTAAGAAGCATGCACAGAGATTTATATTCAGTTTCCCTGAGGTCTTCAAACAGTTGCTTTGTGAACACATAAATTATCACTGTTGTGGTCTTATCTGCTGATAATATTTCAGCATACCACACTCTTTTATTGCATTCGCTGTGATGGAAGACACACACACACACACACACACACACACCAATTTAAAAATCACCTTAGTCATTCCGTGTTGGGGGGTTGTACTCCCACATTTCATTATATTATATTATATATATCAACTCCAAGACTGCGCAACAGTAGAAAAAGTGCATATTCCCAATCCCAACTATATTGTGGTGTTGTGCAAACTCAGACCTGAATAATTCAAACTTTTCACACATAGCTAAAAGAGCATGGAACCTCCTCTCCTACACCAGATACAGCATGTAGCCCTACCATTACTGGCACTAAACACAGGCGCACACATTGCCGGCATTCATTCACTACCAGCATTATTTAAAAAAGGCAAAGGTAAGCAAGGCCGGTACTGAATGAATGTTGACAATGACTCTACTTTCCCTCTAATAACTTACATAGGATGGAAGTAGCCCCTTTTCCACCTCTAACTACCAACCCTTATTATACACTCCAACGCCAACAACACAAATTCTATAGAACAAAGCTTCAAACTGGAAGAAAGTTTGACTAAGTTTGTTGGTCTTTCGGCTTTTTCCCGGTAAGGGGTCGCCACAATGGACTCCGGTCTGCTAATGATTGGCAGTAGAATTTTACGAAACGCCGAGGTGCCATCTCGACGCCCAACCTTCAATGAAGGCATGCCCATTTACGCACGCATGTCTTTCGAATGCTACCCAACCATGGGGAGGACATGCAGACTCCACACAGAAGGCACTCCCAAGCCAAGCCGAGAATCGAATGGGAGAACCTCTTGCTGTGGGGTAACAACGCTACTGCCGTAACAAACTTAAAACCATCCACAGCTTGAAACTAACTTCAATTTATTTAGCTCTTGAATCCTCACCTATCCAGGAGTTCTACATTTAAAACTTTATCTTAACTTGTTTGTCAACCTAAGGTTTACTATACAACAAGTAATATTAATTGGTTCTTCTAGTCCAGGTGTTTTTCGTCATGTAACCTGTAGGTACACCATTATATAAATATATCATATATATAAAATCTGGAATGTGATGGATATTACCTTAAGTGAATACGGTTTATAAAATGAGGTGCCATTAACAAGCATTAAATCATTAAATATGAAACCAGAATCATGGCTGTAAGTGCTAGGTTGAAAAACAATGAATGTGGCTAGACCAGAATGCGTGATTAAGAGGTCATTAAATATCCCTCTTGTGGCTGTAGTGTAGGTGCCTTGTAGAAAGAGCTAGTAGTAGCATGGTGTGGCCACAGAAAAATATGATCATCAGCAGAAACTGCCAGTTATGCACACCCCTCAGCCATGCTTTGCATGATGTGGTGCACACAGTGGCTTCAAGAAAGAGAAGTAATGTGGCAGCCTTAATGGGCCATGAAACTTGAATGATAATCTCTTTTTTTTACCAAATTAAAGGTTGGAAATGGGAAGATAAGGAAGTAAAGAATTAAGGAATGAGAAGAGCAAAGGTGGGGAAACAGGGAATTTTTTGTTTGGATCAGGTGGTCACTGTATCATATATATCTGAAGAGAAGGTAAGTTGGGCAGGGTAGTAAGGAAAGTAAGGGGGATGGTAAGACAGTAAGGGTAGGTAACAGGCTAAGGTGCTGGAACCTTAGAGGGGAGTAGCAACCCCCCAGGTTTGCATCAGGATGACTGTCTGCCTGCCTGTGCTTCTGCATTGAGCAGAAAAAAGTCTTGCTCTGTTTTTGCTAAATTCATCCACATGTTCCCCGTGTAAATTCCATTCTTGAAACTTGTAGTACTAAACAGAATTCACACAATGGGGCAGCAGTTAGGCTATTCTTTTGTTCCAAAAATTACAGTTGCCAGGCAAGGCATTTTCTGCTTGGCAACAAACATTTGTTTTGGATGAGCCCTGTCCCCATGGCTTGTGAGGTGTGAACCAATCACAGCCCTGAAAAAATAGCTCCTGAATCACTGTCTTCTTAAACATAACAGAAAGATATAATTTACTAATACATTACAGGGGTACTGGTGTCATAGCCGGCCTTAGGCATAGGCCAACTAGGCGGCCGCCTAGGGTGCCGCTTTAGCAGGGGCACTTTTCCAGTATTTATTTGGTGTAAATAGACCAGGATAGGGCACTGGGTGGTGTGGTGGGGGGGGGGGGCGTCGTGGAGCCCTTTTGCCTAGGGCACCAGTTGACCTAAGGCCGCTCCTGACTGGTGTGTAAAAACTAAACCTTGATACTGGAGTTCTTTTCCTCTTGTGAAAAGGCAAGTAGCTAAACCAGTTTTTGGGAGGTAGGGGATTGCTGCTAATATCTTATAAATGTGTGTGACGTGCTGATTTCTTCTCTTTTCTTTTTCTATCTAGAGCACTTCTGCTCACCTTACCACTTACTTTGAGGAGAAAGAGATTTGATGGATACACTTCTTGATTTTATAATTATTTCCACTGTTGCCTTACATACACAGGTAAGTTTTGAGAAGCAGCTCAATTTTTTCTTTCTTTTGTGAATCAGGGACAGAGCCAAAAAATAATAATGGACAGTAAGTTTCCAAATCAGGGACAGTTACTAAATATTACTATAATTCACAGAGATATCTATAAAACATCAGGTGTTGCATCAACATGCATTTTAATTTCTGAGATTGGAGAAGTATAAAGTTTAATGTTTAGATTATGATCTCATGATCTTATTGTAATCCTCATTGTTCTGTGATAGAAGTATATATATATATGTATATGTATGCACAAGCACTGAAGCCCAATAAACTCTTCTTGACTGGAACAAATACGCCTCAGTTGAAACACAAATTCTTTTATTGCTTAACCAAAAAACTTTGAAGAAGCATGAACAGACGATAAAAATCAAAACACAGATAAATCCAAATGGAAACCAAAGTAAATCAAGCGCTTTCACCCGTTACCATGACGGGCTTTTTCAAGATGAACCACCAAGGAAACCTTGTATGCTTATATGCAGGCATTAAAATCAATTATATAATTAAAATAAAGTACCAAATTAGATTATACCAATTCAAAGTGCAAGGCATTGCTTTTTGTTCATATTATTTAAAGCAACATCGCATTATCAGTGTTCTGAATTGATACGTGCAGTAAACCTGTTTTGACAGAAAGAAACACTGAAGCACGCGTAAAAAACTTTTCTTTTTCAATTATTGGTATTGTATAACAAAAATCTAAACAGTATACCAGATAAAAACTGCATTTAAAAAATTCCTAGGATTGAGTTGAACCTAACTAGGTTCTTTAGATGTTTACATGCCTCGTGGTTGCCATAATTTCTAAGTATTTACTTCGTAAAAATAACTAACGCTAAAAAGTAACAAAATGCTAAAAGAATTATATGCAATACTTTCTACTCTGCTAGTCTTAGTTTATCTGATTAAAAGTACTATAAATATTGTCTTTGTTTCTGATTTTTTAACAAAAGTGTATTCTAGTGCTTTTGTAGGACCACGGATTAATTAATAACAGTACTTACCCCTACTTGTAATGAGGTTGTGTGCTTACAAAAGTAGTTTTTATTATTGTTAAATCTGAATGTTAAAATAGATATCAATTAAATAAATAAATATTGTGCAATAAATATCATGAAATAAATATTGTAAAATAATAATCTATTAAAATTAATAAATTGCATATATAGAATTACTCTTAATAATGAAAATGTAAATAGTGGAATATCGAAGCATAAAAAAGCAATGTTGAATGCTTGTTGTATTACATTACCTAATCCCACCAATTGCAGAATATTTTCTGCATTTTATTAAAATTCACTATATAAAGGTAATAAGCCAATATTATTTATAAAATTACTAAGGGATTCGTAATGATGATTAACCACTACATAAACAATGTTTAAATTAATTCTTATTACTTAAATGTACATTATTATGTAATTTATATATATTATAAATTATTAAATTATTAAATAAATAGAACAAATGTGCAATTAAGTTAATTAGATTACAAGTAATATTGTAATTTTATGGACATTAATTAAATAATATTATTTATTAATTATAAATACTTATAAAAAATTTTTTAAAAATATTAAGATATTTAATACTGTGAATAATGAAAGCATACAATGTCCAATTTTTACAAGGATATCATTTAAAAAATAATAATCTTGCACAATAAGGTGACTCAGCCAGTTAGCCACCAAAAATGGAAGTACACTACTTCATTGTAATTAGGTGATATCACCTGGAAAGTGACCAAATTATTTATCATCATAAAAAACAATGTAACATAGTAATTACAAGTTGTTTTAACAAATTAAGATATTATTTGTGTCAATATTCTATTAAATGTGCAATGATTATATACTAAGGTTCCTGGAAATTCATTATAGTTATAATTATAACTTTGCCCTTCTTAATTTAAGGAGACTAGTGATACTAATGGCTTCATTTAGCCCCGGGGGCTTAGATGCATTCAATCTTAGCTGCCAATTTAATTCTTTAAATTCTGTAGAAGTTTCCCAATCGCCCCCTCTAGGGTTGAGAGGAACCTGCTCAATGACTAGAAATTTTAATGTCATCTTAGGGCAATTAGTGAGATGTTTAAAAAATGCGTTTGTATCTTTCTTTTTTCGAATATCATAGAGATGTTCGTAAATCCTTTTACGCAACGTTCTCTCTGATTTGCCTACATAGAAACTCTCACATTCCTGGCAAACCCCTAAATAAATGATACCCTTTGAGCCACAGTTGCAATAACCTGTTGGCTTTAAAGTAAATTTCCTAGACTTAATATAATACACATTTGTTTCCATAATGGAAGGACATTGTTTACAACTATTACATTTGTAAGTACCAAACTTACCACGTTTATTAACAAGTTGTGGTAGTGGTTGTCTCTCAAACATATTTTTCAAATTAATATTTCTTGCATTTACAAAAATTGGCCTTTCCGGTATCCATTTCTTTGTGTCTTCATTTGTAGTTAAAATAGGCCAAAATTTGCTAACCAAGTTCTTAATTTTACTAGTATCATTGTTATAAGTACAACTAAAAACAGTTTGGGAAGCGGGGGTGTTGATTCCAATATCAGGTATCGAGTTTGATATTGGAACTGGTTCTGTACCTGTACCTAACAATGGACTGTATATATCAATCCTTTTTTGTAAAACTTCTTGGTGCATTTTTTCTATTAATGTTAAAGGGTAGCCTCTCTCTAAAAATAACTTTGTCAACATTTGAGCTTCATCAGAAAACTTCTTATCTGTATTACACATTCTAGAAGCCCTGATGAATTGACCTTTCACAATACCTTTCTTTTGAGAGAAGGGATGGGCACTACTAAAATGAAGATATGTGTTGGAAAAGGTTGGTTTTCTGTAAATTGAAGACTCAAATGTTTGTAATTCTGTGTTCTTAAATAATAATACATCTAAGTAATTCATCTGATTCTCACTAACATTAGATGTGAATTTCAAAAAGTTTGTGGTCTCATTTATATAAACCAAAAAAGCTTCCAGGTTCATCTTACTACCCTCCCATAAAATGCAAATGTCGTCCAGGTACCTCTGGTAGTTTAGAATATTATTTTTCCATTGTGATGTAAATACAAACTCGTTTTCCCAATGGCAAAGAACAATGTTTGCATATGCCGAAGCACATGGTGAACCCATGGCAACCCCTTTATTTTGTTTAAAAAATTCCCCATTAAAATAAATAAAATTGTTGTTTAAAATAATGTCCATAAAATCTGATAATAAATTGATAGTGTTGTTGTTAAAATTCAAAAATTTGGTTAAAATTTCATTAAACCATTGTATGCCAATATCGTGTGGAATGCTAGGAAATAGTTCTGTTACATCAATTGTAACTAAAAAGTCTACTTTAGAGAAGTATTCGTCCTTGATATTTTTCAGGAAATCCCAAGAGTCTTTACAAATGTGTTCCATTGATGCTATAGTCTTTTTAAGTGTTGAATCAACAAATTTACCTAGGGGTTCTGTGATGCTGCCTGCACCCGCAACAATGGGTCTAAATTTTAATGGTTCTAACCCCTTATGTACCTTGGGGATCCCAAAAATTACTGGTGTAAGGGGTTTATTAACTATTAAAAAATTGTAAAGTTTTTCATTAATAACACCCTGTAATAACATGTCATATAAGATGTGTTTAATCCTAGCATATGCAATGTTCAACTCATTTAGTGAAAGAGTACTGTACTGTTCCATGTCCTGGAGCATGTTATGAATAACTTCTTCGTATTCATTCTTATACATTAAAACAACACCACCCCCTTTGTCCGGTTTCATTACACGTATCTGCTCATCCCTGAGCTGTTTAATAAGAGTAAAACAGTTCTGGGATAAGTTGTGCATTGCAATGCTCTTTTTGGGTAGATTTCTTATTTCAGCTTCCACCAAGTCTTCGAAAATTTTTATGACAGGATGTGGAGGTGGGTTGAAAGTACTTGATCTACTAACTAGGTCCTTTGAAAAATTTTTGCCCTTGAAAAAGCTATCCAAGTTTAGCTGTCTTGTAAACAGTTTAAGCTCTAAAATAGTTTTTGTAGTATCAATACATTTAGAAGGAACAAAATGTAAACCCTTTGTGAATAAATCAAAGTGTGTGTCGTTAACTGGGTTCTCTGTAAAATTAAAGATGGTAAAATTATTTTTAGTTTCCATTAAACATGGAGAACAGTGTGTTTGAAATACAATGTTCTCATTTGGATACACCATCATCTGCGCTGTTTCCCCCACGCTTGCTGGTTCTGGAACTGTGCTCTGTTCCCTTGCCTGCGATGGGGAAATTGAAAACCCTGATTGTCATCATTTTTAGGGGTGTTGTTGTTCATACTATTGTTACTAGTGTGCTTTTGTGCTAGTCGTTCACTACGTCTTAAAGTTTCAACCAATGGCATGCCATCGTTTTGATTTTGAAAAGATGTAGGCCCCCCATTTTTGGTCATATATCTAGTAGACCAATTCTGTTTGGTTGTATAACACTGAGATATCCCATTTCTATAATCATTTAAATCTCTCTCCAACTTCTTAACTTTTCTTTCCATAATTCTAAGACAATACTGGTCAACTTCATAAAAAACATTATTGTAGTCCTTCTTGATTCTAGAAAAAGAAACATCAGTGTTAATGGAGTCATTAAGCATGTTCAATTCTTCTAACAAAGTGTCCGCTTTCTTTTCATAATCTTTAACCATCAAATGTAGCATTTCAAGTCCCGTACAGTCAAATAACTCAGAAATCTCTTTGTGGAGATCTGAGCCTACAAGTGCATTGTTCGGAAACTTGTTTATCCGAAGGCCTCTAGGTACCCTCTTAACTTTAATGCACTCCTGCAAATAATATATATATATATAGGTCTACATCTAAATCTCGAAAGCTCATAATCTCTAAATTCAAAATAGTAAGTCCAAAATCTCGAAAGTTCAAAATACTGAATCTCATAATATCGAAAAAATAGAGTACACCAATGCTTACTATATTCCAGCACTACTACATGCAGAAACATATTACTCTTCTCCAACTATAAGCAGGGGGGCAAGCCCCCCTGCACCCCCTGCAACTTAAATATATCAACTTTGAGATTGCACTCCACAAAAGAAAATAGCAAATATACCATTACATGCTTCATGACTGCCTGTTGCAACCTTAGTCATGTTCCCTTTAATTTGCTATACTGCAACATAACTCATCTTAGTGTAGTAAAGTGCAATCTCTGAGTTGATATATTAAAGTAGCAGGGGGTGTGGGGTGCAGGGGGCTTGCCCCCCTGCTAATAGTTGCAGTAAACTAATATGCTTTGTTTTTTATTTGTTTCTCTATGTACTTTTGGTTGAGTATAGTAAGTGTTGGTATCCTGCATTTTTTTTCGATATTATGAGATTCGGTATTTTAATTTTTCAGTTTGTTAAACTTTCAAGATTTTGGACTCAGTATTTTGAATTTCAACATTTTGAGCTTTCAAGATTTAGAAGTGGATATATATATATATATATATATATATATATATATATATATATATATATACACACACACACACACACACATATATATATATATATATATATATATATATATATATATATATATATATATATATATATATATATAGATCTGCTTCATATGATCGACATTTCATAATGTCGACATTCATATGGCCGAGACTATATGATCGACATTCGAAATGTCGACCATAGAAGTAGAAATAAAAAACACAAAAAAATCTTACATTCATGCTGCTAGCAGGGGGGGGCTGTCCCCCCTGAACACCCTACACCCCCAGAAGTTAAATGTACCAACTCCAAGATCATACTACAGTGCAGAAGATGGAAATCTTTCCATTCCGCACTGCATGGTGATGCTGGTTCCGCATGGTTGACATTTCAAATGGTGATCATATGGTCTCCGCCATATGAATGTTGGCATTCTGATATGTCGATCATGTGAAGGGAACCCATATATATATATATATATATATATATATATATATATATATATATATATATATATATATATAATGCATGGCAATAACCTGGGCTAAGCCATTTTCATGCAAGTTGCCCAGATTTTAAATATAATATTATAAAGTATACAAGACTTTAGTTGCTTTAATAAACAGCGTTTACATTGGGATGACTTTTTTGAGTGGCAGTTGGAACAGAAGGTTAAGGCTATGCACTGTGAATGAGCAGGTGAAGGGCGTGATTTACTTAACTTTCATTGGCCTCCTGTGTGCTTAAGCAAATTACTTAACCACAGTGCTTTGGGGCAACTGGGAATTTGGACTTGGCTTATTAATGTTCTCCTGGACTGCATATTAAGAAACTCAGAATTTCCTACCTCTTAGGGCAAAAATCAGGGGCAAACCCAAAAATGATGGGGAGTAGGAATAGCCCAAAAGCAGCATCAGATTTTAATTATTAATCCTATATACCTAAAAAATTTCTAAAGGAATAGTTAAACATTACCATGTATTTTCTGTAAGATAAGATATCTGAAGCTTAAATGTCTGTCATTGTATAGTGAGTGTATTTTAATCAACTAATCTATGTAAGTAATTTATTTATTAATTTATTTATACATACATTTTTTAACTGGGTTACTTCTTCTGCCTTGACCTGGGCTCCTATGGCAAGGGCAATAGAAAGTGAGAAATGCACCTTAGAGTATATACAAAGGATACATATTGCCATTAGGGCATTTGACAAAGATTACATGTCTGACACATGACAAGAATTGACAGCAAATAAATAAGCATTAATAAGGTTTGCTGTTTAATGTTTTAAGTATAAAAATATAGACTTCATTACAAATATAGAATTGTTTACAAGCATATTGCACAGCTCAATGCCTTGTAAAATGTCATTAGATTGCAATGGATTAGGAATCAGCTTGTGAATGTTGCGTGGATGTACAAAGAAAGGGGGCGGGGTAATTCATTTCCATCACTCTTTTGTCGTAAGTAGCATCGGACTGTTTGTTTTATTTTTGTTTATTTATTTAACATTTGTTGACTGGGAAAGTCTGACTAGGGCATATTTTCAATGGAGTACCTGGTAAAAATGCTCCAAATGCATGTCTTTGGAATATTAGAGGAAACCAGAGTACCCAGAGAAAACCCATGCAAATGCAGAGATGACATGCAGACTCCACACAGAAGGCACCCCAGCCTTGACATGAACTGGAGAACCTCTTGCTGTGAGGTGACAATGTTAACCACTGTGCCGTAAAACCTGCAAATTCTGGACTGCATCCACCAGTACTCATGAACTTAACTCGTTCCCTTCAGTAGAGCTCCCAGTGGGTGTGGCTTCAGCTTTTAAAAAATGAAGTTACCACCTTACAGTTCTGACCAATACTAATTGACAGAGGTCATATATCAATACAGTTGTGTTTGCCATCATGTATGCTTCAAGATAAAATATTCTGATACCTTGTATGTAGCATGGTTTTGGAATTATTAATGCAAATATGAACAGGCAATATCTGACACCTAGAGGCTCAGTAGGAGGTAACTGCAGAAGTACCCAGAGACATCACTCGGCTGTAATGAGAGATCCACTATTATCTTCAAAGTTGTTTCAGAATGTTAAAGGAACAGGCCAAAATACGAGACAAAAAATAAAAGGCTTTCTGTAGCAACCAAATACCACATAGCACTTAAAAGTTTTCACTTCTGTTGTGATTTTTTTCTCCATCACCCTTTCTTCTAGGGTCTAGCAATGGGTAGTTCAGAATGATCAGAAAAACAGCTGCTGCTGTGGCACATGACTTAACACTAGTTGACTTCATTTGTAATTTTCATAGAAGTTTCTGATGCAAATTAGTATATATCACATAGAACCTTTTTATATGGTAGTAAATACCTTTAATAAAGTTGCCCTTTTTAGATCACTGTGACCCCCCCCAGCCTTCATCAGATTCTGGCACTTCTGGTAGCAGGTCATGCAAACAAATGTAGAAAACAAACAATACTGGCAAGTGAGATGGTGACACAATCAGGGACAAGGACAAAAATAGAGAAGAAGGCAGCCGAGGTTGACAGGAATGTCAATGGTGATACAGTATATATGGTGATGTTACAGGACAGGTCTTACGCAACTGACACTGTACAACATAACGTGCTTGTATGGTAAAAATATATGTACACCACTACTCTGGGCATATGATAATGTCACAACCCAGAGGAAAACCAATACCTGTCCTGACAACTGCTAAGGCAACTGAGTGCATTGCTAACACAACATGAAACAGATATACTCACTCCTGCACTCCCTGAGGTGCTCAGTTTCCTCCTGTGCAGCTGCACATTTATTAATCTGTTTAGAGTCTGATGCAAAAAAAATGGGAGCCTGTTAGACATTACATGGCAGGCAGTGGCAGTTTGCATGTGGAGTTTTAAGTCATGACATACTTATAGTATATAGTTCGGGAATGCTTCCTCACCTCAGCCTTCCATTGGCCCAGAAGGTCAGAATCTCTGTGTTTTATATCAATGTAATGGTGGCAGCATTGCTCACATTATGTGGTGTGCCTATGGTACATTTGCCATCTTGTACCAGGCTGTTCCTGGCCTCTGCCTTGTATTGTGACTCTTAGTACTGTTCTTCAAGGAACCTGAGCCGGTAATGAAGCAGCCTGAGCCTGTAATAATGGTGGAAGAATATTTTGACACCTCGTGACACCATCTTTCCTTGTCTGAAAATAAAGATAGCATTGCAATACTTTTCAAAGTCAAATTCTTGAAAATTCAGTACACAACTGTTTTTGCAATTGATAACTGTTGAGAAATTGTACACAAGTCATTTGTGTAACCAGTGCCAAAAAACCCAATATCAGTAGAGTATTATAGTGGTGTAGCATCTCAGTTTGAGGTGTGCAACATGGCAGCCCAGCGCTTTGGCATAACAGGAGCAGAACCAGTTCTCCTGTGTTGTCCCTGAACCTCAGTCGCACTCTGCACAATCTCATGAGCAAAGTTGTTTCAAGAAGGGTCAGTGATATGTAAGCTTTAAATGTCCATGAGTGAGGTGTGTTCATTTTGTTTGACCAAATTTAAGGGAAGAAAATGGAGAACAAGCAGAGCGTAGAACACAAAGTGAAAAAGTAAGGAATGAGCAGGACAGAGGTGGGGAAGGGTGGTTATTTTTATTTTTTTGCTGGACCTGTGCCCATATTTCATAATTGAGGAGTAGGTAATTTTGAGAGGGAAGTAAAGGGAAATAAGAGGAAGGTAAGAGGGTTAGGATATGTAACATGATAAGAATGACAGGGGGTGGTAACACAGTGAGGGAGAGGAGAATACAATGGTGAAGGAGGCATCAGACAAACAGACTGAAGATAATGGTGAGGGGGTGGACTGCACAACACATAGGGGTCATAGACACAAAAAGGGAGGGGAAGACCAGGATGGGAGGTAGGGTTCTTAAGCTGCTGTTAGTACTAGGTGTCACCCAGTAGGAGCTTGCTTGCCACCCTGAATACTGCCACTACACAGCCCTGGCTCAGATGGCGGACTCAGAGCTGGGTAGGAACCTGACTCAATGAGTCCATGGAGGAGGTTCATCATGTGGCTGATGCAGACACTTAACCTTCTGCTGATGATCTTCCCCATGATACCTGCTAACTGCTGATGGGTGACAAAGCTGTCTCCTACATTGGCATTGCTACTGGCAGTACAATCTTACAGTCATCTGGTGCAAAACAAACTGCAGTAGATGATACAAATGGGGCAGAAGGTGTGGAAGTGACTATGGCAGGCTTGGACCCAAATGCGCTAGCTGATACTTGTTGAGGTGGTACTCATGATGCCACATGCAGGTGGCCAACAAGCCTCGCCTGAGGGTTAATAACAGGAAAATAGGGACAGACAAAAAAAAAACACAGACGGGTTTTTATGACAATATAAATTTTATTAGATTATTATGGTAGTTTTATTTTAATTTTAATATGTGTATATATAACAATGAGAAGGTAAAGAATGTAAAAGTATGATGTAATGCAATTTTTTGTAATAATAAGTAGCATTACCCCTTTAAATTAGTTAAATAAAAAAGGAGGGAATTTGAGATAATTAATCAATTAAGAATGAGTAAAATGATATAAATACGCAATGAATGATTATTTGAATGTATTCTGATGAAGTTCGTGGATGAACGAAACCTAGGTCAATAAAGGATTTTTCGGTATGCTTTGGAGGTGTTTATCTTGTACTTAAGGCACATCGTGAGTGTGGAGGTTCTTGGGCAGCTGCAATTCTCTTTATTGGCGTTACTTCATTCTCGTTTTTTTTGACAAACGGTTTGTGTTTGAACTTGGTTACTAGTGTTTATGGCTGGCGAGAGTGGTACAGTGGACGTCGGGAGTGTGTTGCAGCAAATACAGGAAACCCTCAGAGAACATTCGGTTCTCATTCAGCAAATTTTATCTAAAGAAGCGGAAACGGTGAATAACACAGGGGATAGCTTAGGCTTACCCCTAACGCAGCCTACACCACCAAACAGTATACCTCAAGGCAATTCAGGAAGGCGGCAATGCCTTCATGATGGTAACAACTTTGATTTTTTAAGAAAAAATTCTTATAGTTTTCAACAAAATGTTATATTACCACGTACAGTTTTGGAAACAACAAATTCCGGTAAATCAATACAAGAAATGTTAAAGGCATTCGAAGTAAAGCTATTCAAGTTAAAAAGAACACAACTTGAAAATAGCTACCTAACTAGAAACATAGAATTGGGTATTGTTCCAAAGGGTCTCCGCCTTTGGAGATATCCAAATGGTAGCGAACGACAAACATTAATGCTTGATGAATTACACGCCTTCTTTGATAAATGTGGTATTCAACTCATGGAAATTATCATTAAATACAACAACATCGCAATTGAAAATTTGCTTAATGAACTTGAAGTTCTCAACGGAGACATTTCTAAAGACTTGTTGTTTGATCAGAACTATGAACAGTACTCACACATCATTGCCGATGTCACACACAGTTGCGACATTCTTTTTCACAAGAAAAATTCCAAAATAGAAAGAGACATTAATAGATATGCCAACAAACAAACATATCCTAAATCGGTTCAAAGTATAGCCTCAAACCATGGCAACAGAGCACACGCACGTCCAATGGAAGATACGGATGACGTCAATCCACCCCTAGAAGGAGAAGAAGACGCAGACGCGGTAGACAACAACGGGAGCATGGCGACTGAAGGCATAAGGAGGTCCGACCGATTAAAACATAACGCGGATCGCAGTTTTCAACAGGAACATTGGGTTACAGGAGCCAAACCAAAAAACAATCATTTTTTAGGAAACAAAGTGCAACGGTGGAAAAAGAAATAACCTACCATGCAGTACTTTATGAAAACACGCAGAACTATTTGCATCAAAGTACATTGAAGTACAATGACTTACATCTTTATAATGATGCAAATGTTTTACATGTGAGTACTTTTAACAATCACGTCAAAAACAAGAACTGTAAAGATGTGTATAATATATATTGTAATAGGCATGGTAGTATATCTGCATTGTATAACAGTCAGGAAAGTTTGAAAATAGAAGGACGACTTGATTGCATGCTAGATGATGTAACCTTAACAAAGATGGGGGGGATATCAGTTCAAGAATTAAACTATGATAAAGATTTAGGAATAAGCAATAGGTTAGTACAGGCCGAATTGTTTAATAAGACGGACTACAGGCATATTGATCCAATACAACAGAGTTATGTACAACTGCATGATAATCATAGTTATGATAGTGTCAGTACAGTGAATGATATAGGAATTCTGATGGACATTGATATTAGTGATGGTACACATAAGCAAAATCATAACAATGAAGACCTTGAGTTAAATAAGCATAGTGGCACTTTAAATCTGACAAGCAATGAGAATGTAAGTTTGACAATCAATGATAATTTAGGTAATTGTATAACTTCATATAATACCGCGGAGAAGTCATTTTTAGAATCTATAAATTATGAAGTAAATAATGAATTACTGAATTTAAGCACATATGAATATGAAGACATCATGTGCAATAAGATAGAAAGTGCAGATATACATTTAGAACAGATAAAATTAAAACATGTACAAGAAGAGTATCAGGAAAATAATATCCATGAAGTCAATTTCTTTATAGATAGCAATCCAGATATATATATTTTAAGTAATGAAGATGCACAACATGACGGTAATGAAAGCAATGGGAGTATTGAATTTGATAGCAATGTACGGGCAAGTTTGCATAATCCTGTGATAATGACTAACAACAATAAAGACTTTAGGGTCTTTAATTATTCTAGCTTCAATATAAAAAAGGAGCATGTTGAATTACTTGCTAAGGGATTTAGTTTTGTCCCTTGTAAAAAAGGAAATCTAGTGGAATCTATTATTGATTTAAAATTATTCACAAGAAAATTAAATTTAAAAATATTTTTTCAAAATGAAACGGAAATTTTCAATGAACATAATAAGACCTTTACTAAACCTAGCACCTTCAATCCACCCATGAATCAAGATATAAATATGTTTGAAAAAATTAGTGAACATGAAATGAGAAGATTTCATAAAACATATAGAAATCAAATGCATTATAATATGACACGAGATGAACAACGTCTATTGGATGAAATAAGTAAAAATACTAAGATAAGAATTATGAGGCCTGATAAAGGTAATGGTATGGTCATACTTGAAAGTAATGATTACAGCAATTATATGACCAACATGTTATTGGGTGACACTTATGAGGAAGTAAGTAAGAATCAGGTTAATATAGCCTTTAAGAGAATAGATACAACAATGGATGATATGTTATATCAGGGAGAAATATCAGAAAAAGAACATGACTATTTTCAAAATGTACACCCAATAATTAGTGGTATCTTTGGAATTCCAAAGATACACAAAGGCCTAAACAATCTACAATTTCGACCTATAGTAGATGGAAAAAGAAGTAAAACTTGCAACATTAGTCATTACTTGGATTACCATTTCAAAGAAAGCATGACAAAATTTAAATATATTATAAAAGATTCATGGGATTTTTTGGATAGATTAAATAAAATCAAAATAGAAGGAGAATGTATATTTGTCACAATTGATGTCTGCAATCTTTATACATGTATCCCAAATGACATAGGTTTAATATGGCTAGAAGAGCAATTGTTTGATACAAAATTATACGAACAAGAGAAAATTAATACACTAATTAATTTGATGGAGATGGTCCTTAAAAATAATTATTTATTTTTTGAAGGCAGCTACTATCAACAAACAAGCGGAATAGCCATGGGGGCACCATGTGCCCCGATGTACGCCAATTTAATCATGAGTTACTGGGAAAATAATTATTTGTTTCAGTCAGTATATCACCAATATATACAGATGTATACTAGATACATTGATGATGTGTTTATTATTTGGAATCATGATGAAAACACTTTAAAATCCTTTCTGGAATATATCAACACAACGGTTAGATTTTTGAAATTTACTCATCAATATAGTAAAAATAATATAACATATCTGGATATAAACATCATATTTGATGAACAAACAAAAAATTTGAAAACAAAGATTCACAGAAAGGCTACATTTTCAAATGCCTATTTACATTTTGACAGCTGGCACCCTGACCATCAGAAAAAGGCCATTGTTAAGGGACAGATGGTCAGGGCTGCCAGGATGGTCAGTGATGAAAAAGATTTTCATCATGAATTACAGTACATCATGGAATTGTTCACAAATAGAGGGTATCCGGAAAGTTTTTGTGAACAAATATGTCATGAAGTGAAGGAAAAAAGACACAAAGGTATATATACATCTATTTTGGTATCTGGCAGCAACAATTTAATAATAAATAAAGATACATCTAATACAGATAATATTAAACAGCACAACAACATTCCTTTTTTCATTACTACTTATAATGATTCGTATAAACATATAGAATTGATTATTAGGAAAAATTGGGAATTAATAATAAATAACAACACATGGAAAGTATTCTTTCAAGGACCATTAAAATTTGTATATAAAAAGAATCCATCATTTAAAAAGTTATTGGAACATAATAACATCATAGATACGAATATGAATAGACAAAAAGGGAACTATAAATGTGGGAGATGTACTATATGTAGACATATACATCAGACAAATAATGTATTGTTAGTGAATGATAGTAAAATTAATATTAATGGACATTATAATTGTTATACAAAAAATGTTGTCTATGTGGCCTTATGTCAACAATGTAAAGCGTTTTATGTAGGAAAAACTAATAGGCACTTTAGGGATCGAATTAAAGAACATCTACTAGATATACATCATAAGAAAACTACTAACGCTTTAGCAAGACACATTATAGAAAATAATAATCATTTATTTAAATTTTGTGTTATCAATCAAATACAACAAGATCCACAAGGAAGAATTACAAAGTATCATGTAGATTGGGAAGAGCTAAGATGGCAAATAGGATTAAATTCATATGTTAGTCCAGGATTAAATGAATATTCAACAATCTTGCCCGTATTAAGAATAAACAATATAAATGGAATATAAATGGAGTATAAATTTATGAGTATTTTGTAATGCTTGCATTTAGGATATATCTTATGGATGAATAAGAGGTTGGTAGACAAATATGAAACATGGGTATTTATTTTTGCTGATATAAAAGTAATGAACATTAGAGAATAGAGAGGTATTAATGAACAAAGAATATGTACATATATGTATATAAATAAGAAGTCAAGTATGCATAAGTTACAAATATTGCAAAATTAATAAGCAATGGATATTTGACATGCATATTTTTGATAAAATAAACAACTTATAAAATGCATATTATAGTACGTATAGAGTATTGGATGTATTATGGAAGTTTACATTAATAAACTTGTATTGGTCAAACCAAACTGTACGTGAAGGGGGATAAGGGATACAAAAATGAGGGTATGTGGATGTTATTATAAATAGTTATAGTTCATTTTTTTAAAATAGGCAAACACACACACACAGACGGGTTTTTATGACAATATAAATTTTATTAGATTATTATGGTAGTTTTATTTTAATTTTAATATGTGTATATATAACAATGAGAAGGTAAAGAATGTAAAAGTATGATGTAATGCAATTTTTTGTAATAATAAGTAGCATTACCCCTTTAAATTAGTTAAATAAAAAAGGAGGGAATTTGAGATAATTAATCAATTAAGAATGAGTAAAATGATATAAATACGCAATGAATGATTATTTGAATGTATTCTGATGAAGTTTGTGGATGAACGAAACCTAGGTCAATAAAGGATTTTTCGGTATGCTTTGGAGGTGTTTATCTTGTACTTAAGGCACATCGTGAGTGTGGAGGTTCTTGGGCAGCTGCAATTCTCTTTATTGGCGTTACTTCATTCTCGTTTTTTTTGACAAACGGTTTGTGTTTGAACTTGGTTAATAGCATTGCAATACTTTTCAAAGTCAAATTCTTGAAAATTCAGTACACAACTGTTTTTGCAATTGATAACTGTTGAGAAATGGTACACAAGTCATTTGTGTAACCAGTGCCAAAAAGCCCAATATCAGTAGAGTATTATAGTGGTGTAGCATCTCAGTTTGAGGTGTGCAACATGGCAGCCCAGCGCCTTGGCATAACAGGAGCAGAACCAGTTCTCCTGTGTTGTCCCTGAACCTCAGTCGCACTCTGCACAATCTCATGAGCAAAGTTGTTTCAAGAAGGGTCAGTGATATGTAAGCTTTAAATGTCCATGAGTGAGGTGTGTTCATTTTGTTTGACCAAATTTAAGGGAAGAAAATGGAGAACAAGCAGAGCGTAGAACACAAAGTGAAAAAGTAAGGAATGAGCAGGACAGAGGTGGGGAAGGGTGGTTATTTTTATTTTTTTGCTGGACCTGTGCCCATATTTCATAATTGAGGAGTAGGTAATTTTGAGAGGAAGTAAAGGGAAATAAGAGGAAGGTAAGAGGGTTAGGATATGTAACATGATAAGAATGACAGGGGGTGGTAACACAGTGAGGGAGAGGAGAATACAATGGTGAAGGAGGCATCAGACAAACAGACTGAAGATAATGGTGAGGGGGTGGACTGCACAACACATAGGGTCATAGACACAAAAGGGAGGGAAGACCAGGATGGGAGGTAGGGTTCTTAAGCTGCTGTTAGTACTAGGTGTCACCCAGTAGGAGCTTGCTTGCCACCCTGAATACTGCCACTACACAGCCCTGGCTCAGATGGCGGACTCAGAGCTGGGTAGGAACCTGACTCAATGAGTCCATGGAGGAGGTTCATCATGTGGCTGATGCAGACACTTAACCTTCTGCTGATGATCTTCCCCATGATACCTGCTAACTGCTGATGGGTGACAAAGCTGTCTCCTACATTGGCATTGCTACTGGCAGTACAATCTTACAGTCATCTGGTGCAAAACAAACTGCAGTAGATGATACAAATGGGGCAGAAGGTGTGGAAGTGACTATGGCAGGCTTGGACCCAAATGCGCTAGCTGATACTTGTTGAGGTGGTACTCATGATGCCACATGCAGGTGGCCAACAAGCCTCGCCTGAGGGTTAATAACAGGAAAATAGGGACAGACAAAATTATAAGCAAAATAAACACATGTCATAGAAAGGATACAAACTAAGAGGGTGGGGAAGTGAGATTCAAACACAATGAAAAAATGAAGTTGTTATATATTTTTACGATGATAAAGTTACAGGTAATATACTTGAATGAACAGAAAACCCACTTCTTTGTTTACCAAGGCTGTTTGCATATATAGATGAGACAGGGAACTGAGCTCATAGCCATCATTACCTGTATTTGAAAGACAGAGACTTAACATGTTAAGCTACTTGGACAGCCAAAACACAAAATCAACAAAAGAAGTCTGCATGCCAGCACACAGTAATGGAATGTCTGAGATCAATATTCTTATTTGAAGAAAAAATGCTGCAGAGGCATATGTACCCCTCAAAGCGAGTATAATTGAAGGAGCCAAGTATATTGTCGGGTCTGTGACAGAAACGCTCCCAAAAATGTTTGCCATGCATATTCTCCCTTCTACTGATGTAGTTACTATAATGAAACAGATACCTCAAATTAAAAATGACATCAGATTGCACATGGAAGGGGAGGAAATGAAACACCCAGGCATCATCACATTGTAAGAGCACAACCTTTTCATCTTCAGTCACTTGTCCAAGAATAATGCAGAATGTAGGCCCACAAACAGTGAAAACATTGGCAGTTATGCTGCTTCTGCTACCTTTGAACTTAGACGTTAGCACAGAAGTGTCAGTGATGTGTAAAAGCTAGACTGTATGAAACTGCATTTATACTACCTGAATAGAAACTTAATAATAAAAACTGCACATTATAAAGCAACATAGCTCTCAACATCTTAGAAAAAGAAATATGGACAAAGCCATAAATAAAGGAGGGGAAATTGCCCAAAAATAGGGACAATTTTTAAATATTGCTCTTACAAACTTAGAAAATAGATAGAATAACAGGTTTTGCATTAGCATTAATTTTTCTGAAGAGTATGAAGTCTGAAACTCAAATGTCTGTCATTATTTTCTGACTCAAATCTTCAATGATTTGCCAATGATTTGTTAGAAAACCACACTTTTATGAAAAATAGACCAAAATATGAGGCAAAAATCTGGACATTCTGCGAAAATCTGTATAGTTAAGAGATATGTAAAGCAAGTATAGCTTTAGGGGCTATGGAAAGAAAAACAGCATTGTGTAATATCTGCAGATGGCACTCACTGACAGGTTGTGTAGCTAAAGTTCTACTTTCTGTCCAGAGATGGTGCCTGGTGCCTAACTTCAACCTCCCATCAGCCAGTGAGGTCAGAATTTCATAGCCTCATGTCACTATATTGGTGACAGCACTGTACCCCCATGTATGGGATGCCAGTGGCATGGGTGATAGCCTTTGCTAAACTATTTTAGGGCTCACTTTTATATTGGGGCTTCTGGTAGTCCTCCTGCAAGAGCCTCTGGATGTAATCTTTATGGAGGAAGCAGAGAAAGATTTTGGTTTATTCCACACACCACCTCTGTGTTCTGTATGGAGCACTTCCCTCTCCTTCTTCAGTCATAATGTTTCACCTACAAGAATCACAGAAGCAAAATGTAGAAAATTTCTGCCTACCCCTGTTCTCACATGTACCATCTGATGTGCGATTGTGGGCAACTACACACAGATCATATGCATGGCAGATGCCAGACTGGGCTAAAATAGGTACTATATTTAAATGATTCACAGTGGCAGTCCTGTATCCCTCTAAATGCTGTTGAGAAAGCAGGCACTGGATTCACTCCAGTTCCATAAGGTAATATATGGAATTACAAATCTCCACCTAGAGGAACAGTGTAGACTATCAGTGCACAGTGCTGCTTGTATGGACCCAGGTATATACATGACATTGAGTAGAGCTGAGCACAATGTTTACCAAATTATCTCAATGCTCCAGTTATTCAGTTCTGAAACAATAATGAGCTGAGACCTAGTAAGCATAATCATTGGGCCCAGCCAGGTGAACAAGCAGAAGGAACGGCACTGATAAGAATCGTGCTACAGAAGATCTCATAGAGCTGCAACTTGTGAACTTGAAACAGCTGAACCTGAGTGTACTTTTTTAAGACAAAAATTCTGCTTGTAGAAAGTAAGTGCTGCTTTTTATAAGTTTATTTTTGCAAGTATGGCTGCTTTTAACTGCTGTTGTAGTTGTTCATAAAATATGAAGTAAGTTGGCCAATGTTTTTGGAAGGTGTATCGAAAGAGGTATGTTACGTGTTAAGCTAATTCTTGTGCTGAAAGATTGTTAAGCATTATGGGAGACACACCCATCAGCACATACTTTGGGCACAGTTTAATGCATTCCAGCTAGCCTTGTGATATAATTTTCAAGAAAAACATTTGCTTATGATATAGCATACACATATATGTCATGAGCAAAAGTCTTTTCATCTCTGAGGTAAAACAGTCATGCCACCTTGGTCAGTTGCAATGTTATAAGTGTCATACTGTGGGGACATTTGCTCAGTAAACATACGTGGTTGACATTACTTAAAGAGTGTGAATAGAAATATACGACTGCTAGTCACACAAACAGCATGGTATATATGCAAGGGAGAGACTGGTGGTGTAAGGAGTTTTAAGGGCCATTCACGAAGAACAAGTTAATATCAGTGATTTTCATACCTACTGAACAATACCTAAAAAAGTAAACTAAGCAAAAAAAAAAAAAAAAAAGCACCACAAACCCTGCTGGAATAACTATATATAATCCAAAGCTCTCCAAAGCAGAGGATGAAGTTCTACCCAGACACCTTCATGTGCATGGCTGAAGGCTCTTTGGTGCTAACCGTGCCTACTGGAACCATGCCTGGAAAGATCTGGTGGTGGATATTACTGCAGTTGATGGCCAGGGTCATAGTAATGAAATGGCATGCCACAGGTTCTCTGACCTAACACGTGCTACTTAACTAAGACATGCACAGCTGGCATAAGAAGATAGGTTGACAGGTACTGAGCTATCTGTTGAGCCACCTGTCACAGAGATGGAGAAGTTTCTGACCTCTACCAGGGTCAATGACACCTCCATATGGTCCCAAAGTGTGGTACTGGCTGTTGAGGCAGAACCTGAGTGACCACTTTCTGTGTAAGAGGACCTGTAAGGCCTCAACACTTTAGTCACTGTCCAACTTATTACATCTGTCCCATTTATAGTATACAGGAACATCAGTAATTCCTCCCTGCATGGCCATATGCACAAGATATACTGTTAAATATTTATTTTTTAATGTTACTTGCAGTGCACCTTAATTTCATGAACACCTCTGGTACTGAGTCCTACTTACATAGGATATTGTGCTTTGGTGTATTCTCAGGTGATTCTTTATCCAGGAGTACGATTTTGGAACTGCCTCTGCCTGATGTTAGAGGGTCTTGCAACCTCTGATGATGATGATGGGGATGAACTGGCACAGTCAAGGGATCGAGTGTGTGTGTGTGTGTGTGTGTGTGTGTGTTGGACAAAGGGAATTTGACCATTGCATCCCATATACAGACCATGGACACAGCCTGTATGCCTAAGATCATTGAGGACACTCACACCAGTCAGGAAGGACAGGTTACCGGGCACACCTGCAGTCAAGGAAGTGTTGTTATATGTCATTATCAGCCCCTAGTCCTTATGGCTGGACAGGTGGTAAGCATGGTGGGTGTGTTGTGCTAAGAGGAAACATGGTTGCCCCCTCCCTCTGAGGTTGGTGTATCATTTGCAGCAACCTAGAGTTTGTGTAAGGTCATTGTGGAGGCACAGGTTAGTACCATCACAACCATAGCAGAGTTCATAAGGATGATGCAGGGTGTGTGAGATGACCTATGGGAGTGCATGTTCCATATGTGTGATAGTTTTGATATACTCAGTTACATACCGGAATGTGCCATGTCCTCTCAAGCTCACTTGTCTGAAGTGAGGTACTGTCTACAAAGCTGTTCCACAGATGGTAACTGTCATGAGCACAGACAACCTAGATCATGTTCTCACAGAGCTAATACTTCAAAGGTTACTGTGGAAGTCTCTATGCCCATTAGAGAATGTCCCTATGTTCATGGGAGTAATGGAAGTGACAAGCTTCATAACATATGTTGCTCATGGTCATGCAGTATGCTATCATCTAGCCAAGGTCATGATACAATCAGTGCCTGGTAAAGCCATCTGTCATGTGTGTTGCATACACAGGATGCCTAATCCACTGTTATATACACCCCGGACTTGACCAGTACTTTAGTCCACAGAGCTGCAGCTACTGCTGAAGTTGTATCCAGCAGGCACATTCACTCTTATACCATAACAGCCCATAGTACATCACACACACACACACACACACACACACACACACACACACACACACACACACACACACACACACACACACACACACACACACACACACACACACACACACACACACACCTTCAAAAGGTGTTCTACATTACTTGGCTTTGCCCCACACACAGACTCACTGAAAGCAAATACACACAACAGTAGGTTTAACACTCATCTTGCACATTTCCCTGTAAAAGACTGCCACACATCTGCTCAATTTCACATCTGTGCAAATGATGATAACTGTGCCCTGCCTTTTGTACAATATTACTTGGATTGCTGTGTCTGTTACACAGGATGGGCAGCCTATGCATGGGTAAGCACTGAATATTGCTGGGTTTGCATGTATCTCTTTTACTACAGTGTATCTGCTTTACTCTGGTCTGAAGCCATGTGCAAGCTGCTGCCTCTTTGCTAGTGCCACAACATACAGTGTCTGACTCCATCTGGCATGATCAGCTGACAGCTTCCACGACATGGTGTGCTGGAGAATTATGCTCCTGCAAGTGCCCACTTTCCTGTAACTGCCTGCTAAGTATGACACTATGTAATGTTGGACACATTGAAAACATCTTTGCACATATGCCAGGTTCATACTGCAGGGTAGCACTAAATGAATCCAGACAGTGGAAGTATGAGTTCAGTAGCCCAAACATATGCTCAGTAATATTCCTTGCTTGTAATTGGACATGGTTATACCCCTGATCTGTTGGATTTTGTGGATTTTTGATAGATTTCATCAGACAGGATTCCAGGGCATACATGGAATTACCAACAGGATGCCTCTGGGAGATGTTACCCCACACAAAATATTGGTACAGGTCGCAGTTGTGCCATGTGTGGCAGTCATAGTATCTGTCTGGATGGTTTGCCGTCACAATTATTGGCGATGACCTGTGTATTACAGACCACCTGGTAGCTGACAGAGGGATACACCTTGCATTCTGTGCAGCTCCTTCACAGTTAACCATGTGGTCCTTTATTTAAATGTGGGTATAGCCTATGGCCTCCAGTACCTCAGGGACAGGACTATTCCATAGAATTTCTGCATAGTATTCCCTATCTCCTCTGCGGTACGTGGAAATCACATGGGCTCCCCCAGATGCTGACACATGGAATCAAGACTCTGATGGAGTATTCTTGATGCTGATCCTGAGATACCCCCACTCTATCACCAATAGGTCAGTGTTCCCTGCAGCTAATATATGTAATGAAATATACCTTACTTTTGCCTGGGATGGGTTTCAAAGATTCAAAGTAAACTTTATTGTCATTTAGAACTGCACGCGTGTAGCCTAAAAGAAATTTTGTGCATCAGCTCATTCTTGAGATTACAAACAGAAAGTAAAACAACACATAGAAGTAAAAGAATGAACACAACTAACATATATAACCCTACTCCCAGTACCCATACAAACCAGCAGAAAAATTCCAACACTTGAATACCAAATAGGTATAGCCTTCCTAAGTTATAATAACTGCCCCATTTAAATAAAAGACACATTACAGATTGTACATTGCCTAAGTTGTCTGTCTAATATTGCACTTGATTGGGAATAATATAAATAAATATTGCACTTACTTGGAATTTGTGTAGTATATATTATACAACAGACTATGATATTTATGGACAAAAATAATGAATTGACTTAGTTAATGTCCACTTCTCTGGAATTTATGCCTGTGTTCAGAAGTCTGACCACTGCCTGGTAGAAACTGTTGTTGAATCTGGTAGTCCTGCAGCAGATGCTGCGATATCTTCTATCCAATGCCAGATGCTTAACAGACTATGCACTGGATGCGTGATTTCTTGTATTATTTTGGTGGCCCTTCTGATGCTTCTTGCAGAGTAAAGTTGTTGTATCGGAGGAAGACTGGTACCCGTTACCTTCTCTGTGACCCTCACCACTCTCTGTAGTGCCTTCCTTATTGATGGAAGACTGGTACCCGTTACCTTCTCTGTGACCCTCACCACTCTCTGTAGTGCCTTCCTTATTGATGGAAGACTGGTACCCGTTACCTTCTCTGTGACCCTCACCACTCTCTGTAGTGCCTTCCTTATTGATGGAAGACTGGTACCCGTTACCTTCTCTGTGACCCTCACCACTCTCTGTAGTGCCTTCCTTATTGATGGAAGACTGGTACCCGTTACCTTCTCTGTGACCCTCACCACTCTCTGTAGTGCCTTCCTTATTGATGGAAGACTGGTACCCGTTACCTTCTCTGTGACCCTCACCACTCTCTGTAGTGCCTTCCTTATTGATGGAAGACTGGTACCCGTTACCTTCTCTGTGACCCTCACCACTCTCTGTAGTGCCTTCCTTATTGATGGAAGACTGGTACCCGTTACCTTCTCTGTGACCCTCACCACTCTCTGTAGTGCCTTCCTTATTGATGGAAGACTGGTACCCGTTACCTTCTCTGTGACCCTCACCACTCTCTGTAGTGCCTTCCTTATTGATGGAAGACTGGTACCCGTTACCTTCTCTGTGACCCTCACCACTCTCTGTAGTGCCTTCCTTATTGATGGAAGACTGGTACCCGTTACCTTCTCTGTGACCCTCACCACTCTCTGTAGTGCCTTCCTTATTGATGGAAGACTGGTACCCGTTACCTTCTCTGTGACCCTCACCACTCTCTGTAGTGCCTTCCTTATTGATGGAAGACTGGTACCCATTACCTTCTCTGTGACCCTCACCACTCTCTGTAGTGCCTTCCTTATTGATGGAAGACTGGTACCCGTTACCTTCTCTGTGACCCTCACCACTCTCTGTAGTGCCTTCCTTATTGATGGAAGACTGGTACCCGTTACCTTCTCTGTGACCCTCACCACTCTCTGTAGTGCCTTCCTTATTGATGGAAGACTGGTACCCGTTACCTTCTCTGTGACCCTCACCACTCTCTGTAGTGCCTTCCTTATTGATGGAAGACTGGTACCCGTTACCTTCTCTGTGACCCTCACCACTCTCTGTAGTGCCTTCCTTATTGATGGAAGACTGGTACCCGTTACCTTCTCTGTGACCCTCACCACTCTCTGTAGTGCCTTCCTTATTGATGGAAGACTGGTACCCGTTACCTTCTCTGTGACCCTCACCACTCTCTGTAGTGCCTTCCTTATTGATGGAAGACTGGTACCCGTTACCTTCTCTGTGACCCTCACCACTCTCTGTAGTGCCTTCCTTATTGATGGAAGACTGGTACCCGTTACCTTCTCTGTGACCCTCACCACTCTCTGTAGTGCCTTAATTTTCGTAGATGTATAGCTTCCAAACCTCACTGTGAAGTTGCTGGTGAACGCACTTTCAACAGCACCTCTATAGAAGGTGGAGAGGATATGAGGCGGAGCTTAGCTTTCTTCAACCTTCTCAAAAACTGGATGCGTTGATGTGCTTTCTTGACTAGCTGGCTGGTGTTTCTCAACCACAAAAGATCCTCTGATATGTGTACACCTAGAAATTTTGTACACATAACCCTCTCTACACTTTCCTCATTGATCATGAGCACTGGATGGTTTGTTTTCCTTTTCCTGAAGTCGATAATCTCTTTGGTCATGCTTACATTCCGGTCAAGGTTATCCCCCTCACACCAACTGATCAGAGATGCCACATCCTCTCTGTATGCTCTTTACTCCTTTGTGATGAGCCCCATGACTGTGGTATCATCATCAAACTTGATGATAGAGTTGGACTTTTGCATAGCAGTCGTGGGTCAGGATGGTGAATAACGGGTCTATATTGGATGATCGAACTTTCAAAAGTTCGACTGTCATATGGTCGACACTATATGATCGAATTTTTGAAAGTTTGAACGTTTTAATGGAAATCTCTGTACAGTGCAGAATGGGAAGATTTCCCTTTTATGCACTGCAGTGCGATCTCAGAGTTGATATATTTACAGAGTGGGGGTGTTGGGGTACAGGGCTGCTTGCCCCCCCGCTTAAAATGTTCAGGTGTGTTATTTGTGTAGGGTTTTTTTTATTAGATTTTCGGACTTTTAAAAGTTCGATTATATGGTGTCGACCATATGACACTCGAACTTTTGAAAGTTCGATTATCTAATATAGACCCGTGAACCCCAGTATTAATCTTGATACAATTTGATGTGTTCTTACCTGAACACACTCTCTGTGACCTCTCAATCAGGAAGTCCAGGGTCCAGTTACAGAGATGTTTACTGACTCCTATATATGCCAGTTTTTCTATCAACTGCATTGGTACCACCGTATTAAATGCTGAGCTGAAATCTATGAACAGCATCCTCACATAGTTGTTTGCACTGATTATATACATTATTATGTCCTACAGCAGCAACAACAACAACCTCTTACAGAACCATATTTAGTCATTTTGTGGTAACTCCTACCATTTTTTAGCAATTGCATTTGTATGAACATAAACATTCATCCAGGTTCAATAATTTGGTGGGTGCAGTTCTGTTGCAAGCTTTTATAGATTTCTAAATCTCTTCACTTGTTTTGCCTCATCTGCATATGCTGATTTGTTCATTTTAATAATATTCTTTATTACCATATCATTATTTGGCCAATAGCACATACTGCAACTTACCCATGTTGCTCATAATTCCCTACTAGTGGTATATGTATCTTTGAAATGCATACAGGCTGCACAAGGCCACTTAGGTTCATAGGTAGGTGCTAGGCTATCTGCCCGAAGGCATTTATAAGCCTAGCCAGAATGTGTTGGTGTTCGCCGCCCCCTTAGATTAGTTCCCTGTGTCTCTGTCCAACAGAGCCACTGAAGTAATCCCCGGAGTAAACTTTCTGTTTAAAATAGCTTAGCACAATACTGAAAAGTTGTCTGAATATGACCCAATGTTTTCAAATTCAGAAGTAAACAAAAAGGAAGATGACGTGATGCTGATGATGTTAATATTTATTTATTTTATTTATTATTTATTGATGTTTGTTTACCAGAAATGTCCACTGGGCCAGAATAAGCCCATTTTCAGTGGAGGCCCTGGGAGAAAAGCTGCAAGGTTACACTAACATTAATATAACACTTCAAAATTTTCAAACAATTTAAAGAAAACAAAATCCAGAGTTTCATAAGAATGATTTAAAGAAAAGAAGATCCAAACATTTCATAAAGCAGTCATCAGCTCCATATTCTATGACACTTACAAGTGGTTTCAAAAATGGGTTACATTCAAATACAGGAGAAATAAAAAGTTACATAAGAGAATCCTTATGCAGTGGTTTCAAAAATGAGTTACAGTCAAGTACAGAGGAAATAACATAATTACAAAAGGAAATCCTCAGCCAATTGAATGATGTAAATAAACTAGGTAATTCACAGTGCTGAGAGTAGAAAAGAACAACATAAGAGTTAGATATAGTATAGAAGATCACATAGGGGCTTAAGAGCAGAGAGGGTATGCTGAATATTGCAGGGTTTATTATGGATTACCAAGAAAGACAGTAATTAAAGTAAGGAGCTAGAATAGATGCAAGATTAGGTCTGAAAGGTAGAGAATCAAGTGGTGGCATCAAGTGATTGCAGGGGGGCATTTGAACAATTACATGTCCAATTGGAGAGGAGATGATTATGCAGTGCAGGTTTAACGTTAGAATGGCTTTGTTCAATGCGAATAGATGAGGGTAGGTTATTCCATACTCTGGCAGTGACCCAGGAGTATAATAGTTTTCCTGCAGTTAAATTGGGTTTATGAATTTGAAACAAATGTTGGTGTTGTGATCGCAGCGGCCTAGGGGGGCCTGTATGTGGCAAGTAAGGAGCTAAGGGCAGGGCAGTCCTTTGGCTTGTGAATAAATTTGTGTGCAATACTGAGCTGAAGGAGTAATATGAAATTAGGGAATTCTAGCCATCAATGTTTCCTTAGGGCGATGCTGTGATGGGTAGAATGGCGACTACTTGTAGTAAGTTTGGCAATCTTGTTGTAGCAAGATTCTAGTTTTATTTTTGAGGAAGACTGCAAGTTAATTAATAAAGGTATACCATAGGCTAAAGAGGATAGCAAATAAGAGAGATCTAATGCTTTTTAGTTGGTAAGGAGAGAAACTTGTTGTGTCTGTATAGTAGCCCTAGTTTTTTTGTGTTTTATTAATATTACATTAGATGTGCAGATCAAACCTTAGGTTTTCATCGATTATGACTCCTAACAATTTGGTTCTAGTTACTAGCTCAATTTTAGTAGAGTTCAGTGAAAGTATATTAAAGTCTACTTTGTTGATAGCTGTGTTTCATTTGGGGGTAATAAAGAGCATGAGTTTTTTTTTTTTTTTACATTTAGAGAAAGACGTTTTTTGTGGAGTCAGGATTCCACGGTTGAGAAAGCTGCTGGAGTATTTTGTTGTAATATGTCAGTATTGGGAGCAGAGTGGACTATGGTCGAGTCATCAGCATACTGGACTAGAGAGTCATTTGGAATAGCATAGTGGAAATTGTTTCTAAATATGTTAAACAGAAGAGGGCTTGGAACTGAGCCTTGTGGAATCCTGTTGGCTTTTGAAGGTAGGGGGAATAGAATTTTGCCATTTATCAGCATGTTGTCTATTAGAGAGATAGCTTTTGAACCAGTTAAGTGACTGAGTGGATAACTCTATAGAGGAGATGTGGGAAGGGAGATTAGAGTGGCAGATGGTGTCAAATGCTTTTCACAGATCCAGGAAGAGAGCTGATACAGTTTGACCTCAGTCTTAGGCTTTGTTGACAATATCTAAGAAGGAGATTAGAATTGGGTCAGACAAAGGATTTTGTTATTTAGAAGATAAGGGATAAGTTGCTTTTGGACACATTTTTCTAGGATTTTGGAGATGGAGAAATTATAGGAATGAGTCGAAAGTCTGAGCTATTGGAGGATGGGCCACCTTTATGAAGGGGCGGGATAACTGCTTTTTTCCAGAGACAAGGGACATGGGATTCTTGGATAGACCTGTTACTAAGAATGCTAAGAGGGTAGGCTACTACATCAGCAGCAGTCTTAAGAAATTTGGCAGGAAGTCTGTCGGCAGAATTAGAAGAAGGTTTTAGATTCCAGAGGAGTTTTTGATGTAGGAGATGGAGATAGGGGAAATATGAAATTCTAGTTGGGGGGTTGCTGTGTGCAGTTTTAAAGGGGGATGCTAGCACTAGGGAGATTGTGATTTGGGGGGGTGGGTGTGGGGCTGCAGTTAATTGGGAGGGGTGAAGAAAAGAGACAGTAATGTTAGCTATAGTATCAATGAAGTAGGAGTTAAAATTGGATGCAATTTGTTCAGGTGGCATGCTAGGGTATGGACAGGGATTGGATTTAGTGCCAGGATTTAAGATAATATTAATAGAAGACCAGAAACATTTTGGATTGCTTTCCTACTTGTCTGCAGCTTCCAAAGGTATTGTTGCTTGTCTTTGCAGATAAGTGCTTTAGCTTGGTTTTGGAGCTGTTTGTAATGGATAAGATCAGAAGGATTCTCATATTTAAGCCAGTACTTCCAAGCTTTGTCCCTATTTTTTCATAATTTCTGTAGTAGTTTTTGATAGCCAGGGGACATAATTCTTTTGGATCTGGTAAGAGCTAGCCTATGCAAAATGTTTAGAAAGGGAGTTATTAAAGTTGAGACAAACATCATCTAGTGGAGGGGTTTTAAGGCTGTTCCAATTGTAACTATTTAGAATACTGTTAAAAGTATGGGGACAGAATTTTGATATGTTCTGGATTAGTTTAATATTATGGATTTTTGGGAGGGATGAGCAGATATGAATAGCATAGGTAGGGAGCTGGTCACTAAAGGTGTTTGACATGGTGCCGGATGTTAGGTATTTGGAAGGGTCAGAGACCAGGATCCAGTCTAATATTGATCCTTTGTTGGTTTTATTGTTGAATCTAGTAGTAGTATTGATTAGTTGGGTAAAATGAAATAAGTTTATGCTGGAGGGTGATTGAATAGAGGAGGCAGAAGCCCAATCAATATACATGTCGCCTAGTATAATTGTTTAATTTTTTATAATAAAGGAAATTCAGGACAAAATGTCTTCTAATACTGAGATGTTATTACCTGGGGGGATGTATATGACTATAATAAAAAGTTTTTTGGAGTAATTGATTTCTAGAAAGGAGTTAAGATTTTGAAATTGAAGAATTGGGTCAGTATATGGTGATATAGTGAGAGTATTGGGGTAAATTATGGCAACACCACCTCCTTTTTTTATGTTGTCTGTCTGCCCTAATTACACTGAAATTAGGAGGGAGAAACTCAGAATCATGTATAGAAGGTTTCAAACAAGTCTCAGTAGCAGCTAGGATATCAATGCTGTTTTGAGTGAGCTAGGCATGAAACTCAGAGGTTTTATTACAAATGCCCTGAAAGTTTATAGTAGTTAAATGAAGAGCTTTTGAGCATTTAGTGGAGTTATATTATGGAGATGAGAAAGAGGGTTGGGGCCCAGGGTTAGGTTGAATGTCACCAGAACATATGAGGGAAGAAAAGGTATGGTAGAGTCTGCATATAGAGAGGGAGAGCTTAGAGAGAATGCAGAAAGGAAGGTCCTGAATATTAAGTTTATAATTTAGGGAATGGTTGGTAGAGAAAATGAGGAGTTTGGCACAGAGAAGAGGAACTGAGTGGGCAAATGTTAGAATAAGAATAGTGGTTAGACCCTGTATGTGGAGTTAAGACATTTGTTCTGGTAACAGGGAGTTTAGGCTTAGTGGTGTAGAGTGTGTAAGCAGTGGAAGACATACAGTTAGAGGCAAGAGGTATGTTATGTGTAGGATAAAATGAGACATTGTGTAAGAACAGAGCTTGGGAGGGGAGTGAAAACAGGTTACAAGAAATGAGGAGGGAGTGATAAGTGGATAATGAACATGTGGGTGTGTGAGGGAGTAAATACGTGTGGCTCTGACAGTATAAATATAATGAAAGAGGAGGGTGGTAGGGAATGGGGGTAGGGTATGTGAGCAAAGTTAACCCAGAGGGAAGCGGAGGGAGAACAGAGCAGGCTGCACCTTGTTTGCGACTAATCGTGCAAAATAAAACAATCTGTAAGCAGCTTGGAGTAAGCATTAAATTTCTAGTGTTATAACAGTTGTTATAGCAGCGGCTTCTAGACCAAGCCTAGCTAGAAAAAAAAAGGAGAGGGTTCTACGAAGATAAAAAATGGGTAGAATTGAAAAGTTGGAGGGTTAAGTAAAAGGAGTACAGAGATTCTGAACTGGGGAGGGGAATGTGTAGCCAGCCCTGTTGGTGTATAACTTATTAATTATGGGAAGCAGAATGTTACAGGTTAAATAAAAAAGCTTATTAGGAGTAGTGTGCTAGTCAACTGTAAACACATACATAAACTCAAATATTGTTGGTAGATTGGATGCTAGGTTCCATTGTCCATAAGAGCACTGCTGGACCGAGAGGTTTAGGTTTCAGGTTGAAAATAAAAAAATGTGCTGTTTTTGTGTTATGTTGTCCGGTGGGTAAGTAGATGGGTTTAGCACCTAGGAAAGAAAAGGGAGATAAAGGAGGCCAATTTTTGGCAAGCAGGGGCTACTGTCTATCTAAGCAATACCTAAACAGAGTGGCAAGTGGGAAGTGGAAGACTGCAGTTAAGAGTAGAATAACAGAAAAAGAAGAAAGGAAAGAAAAGAAAGAGAATGGTCAGACAAGGCAAGCTAGATTGTATGTTGTTACTTAAAGCAATTACTGAGTTTTGTTTCACCGCATAGTAGCCAAAGTATTCCATGAAAAATGTGCATACAGTAGGCACTGTGTATTACATTGGTGTACTTATCATTAGCACAATAATAACAAAAGTATCTTAGCAATGACAGCAGCTAAAGGCAAAAAAAAAGGACTTGCTGATAGCCAGATTACAGGATCATACTGCTGTACTACATCAGTAGACAGGTAGACTCATAAAGGCAAACAGTTTTACAGTTGCAAGAGGGAGCCAGTAGGTCACAAATTATTCTACACTCATACAAATGCAGCTTAAATAGTGTGGATACTAGCTATAATGCAGATGTAAGTCAGTAAAAAAAAAACGCACACACAGCGGCAGCTACTCAGCTACACCATAAATTCAGTACATCTTAAAATTACACTGTATCAGTCATTTGTTACAGGATGCACCAATACCAATTTAGACAGTTTGGAAGTTTCAAGGGTAACTTGTAAATACGCTATTAAAAAAAACAGGCAGAAAGCTGGCGACAAGAACAGATTACCTTAGTTTAACATAAGTAGGTTCAGAATAGTCCAGTTATCCCCAAAATCAATGTACGCACATCACCAGTTCCCTAGTGATCCTAACGAAAGGTATGGAGTGATGAAAATGGCACAAAATGCCAAAGGGGATTTTAAATCTCTCAAGGGATGATGGGAGCCAGGTCATACAGGTAAGTCTACAGTTACCGCAGGAAAGCCTGTGAGACACAAAGTATTCACAGTGAAAATAATGGACTATGTTACACTTTGTTTGAGGCTAAGCATGCAAAATAAAACAATCTTTATGAGGCTACAGTAAGCATTAAACTTCTAGTGTTATAACAGTTGTTATAGCAATGCATTATAGACCAAGCCTAGCTAGAAAAAATAAGAGGGTTCCACGTAGATAAACATGGGTAGAGCATAAAAATTGGAGGGTTAGGTAAAAAGAGTACAGAGAGTCTGAACCTGTGAGGAGAATGTATAATCAGCCCCGGTGATGTGCAACTTATTCATTGGGGAAGCAGAACACTACAGGTTAAATAGAAAAGGTTATTAAGAATAGCATGCTGGTTAACTGTAAACACATACATGAACTCAAATAGGGGTGAAAACAGATCTAGATGCTGAGGAAATGTCATATGTAAGGAGGCACTGCTTGTGAAACTAAGAAGAAATAACAGGAGAACATACACTGCAGAAGTAGCAAGTAAGACTGACTGCTGGGAAAGGACAATATCACTGCAATACAGAGGCTGCTGGAATTAATACAATATAAGCTACAGTCTGACACATATTTTGTATGGCATGAAACGATTAACCCACTTGCATTTGTACTGTAAGATATTAAGTCTGTTATTAACTTGGGCAGATAACTATTTAGTGTTGCTACTTCTGAGATATATGAGTCGGCCCAGAACTTTGTTATGAAATTTAATAGAAAAACAGAGTACAAACCATGATTATAGGTTCCTAGAGATTACTAGGCTAATGGCTCAAAAGCCCTAGCCATTGTTATCCGAATTATATCCAATTTTCGATCCCTAAGGCTATAGGATGGCTTAGGTTAGTCCCTATGCCTTTAAGTATTTTCCAGACTGCCCCTGTCCATAAGGGACATTGCTGCTACCCCAGGAGTGAATTTACAATTCCCCATCTATTCATTCAAACTGCAGCTGAAGAGGTCTGGGATAGGCTCTGCTTTATGTGAATAGGAACCCTGCTCCAGAGGCAGGGGTAATCTCTGAGAAACATATCTGTCTCTCCAGAATGTTTTGTTCAGTGAGCCAGTATTTTTTATTTTCATTTAGTTTCATGGGATTGATGTGCTGTTTAGCTATAGGTAATGCAGTAGAAACCAATATGTGACATAATTGTGAACCGTATTGGTACAGTGCATTCACAGTTATTATGCTGAAGGTCTATCCACATTCCTGGAACTTATGTTATCCACTACCCACCCAGAGTAATGCATGATACATAAATATTAAATATTAAATAAATTAAGCCCCAGAATTAACCCCTATGGAACCCAACTAATGACCCTATTCTCTCTTCTGCCACCCTTCATCTGATATATACTCTGCCCTTTTCACTGTCTAACCACCAAGTGAATTTGTGTACCTCCCATTCCACTCACCCTTCCAAGCAGTCTCTTGTGTGGCACATAATTAAACATCTTTCTAAAATGCAGATACAGCATAGCTACTGGCATTCCCTTATCCGGGGCTTAAAACTTTGAAAGATCAGTTTGACATAACCAACATATGGTGAAATCATGCTACTTCTTCTTTAATGTATCATTATTTGTGGGAAACTGGAATAATCTTTTCCTTAGAATTCCTTTTATACTCTTCCTATAAATGAAGTCAAGCTAAATTCCATCTAATTTACATAAATGGGTGGTATGACAATCAGGGATTAAGTTATTTTCCTGAAAGGTTTAGGGTCTAGCATTTAATCTGGATCTACAGTCACTGTCTGCATGGAGTCTACATGTTCCCTTTACGTCTGCCTGTTTTTCATTTTTACTCTAATTTCTCCTCGCTTCCTCAAAACATAGAGGTTGACTGGCTACTCTGAACTTTCCATATATATTGCTTTTATACTTGTCCTTGTGAATTGGGTTGTAGATGAAAAGAGTCCTATATAGATCAGTTTACTTACCTGATATGGAAATTTGTAAATTATATTAAAAATAATGGGACTATAACCACATGGGCTGTAAGCTCTTCTCATACAAAAGTGCTATCGATGCCACTTTCACGTCTTCATATATCTTATTTATCAGGTGACCTGATGAAATAAACCTACAAAGGACTGATCAGTATAAGCGCAGGCTAGTGGCAGACAGTGTGATTCCTGAGCTCTACCTTCCTTAAGTGCAGTAAGTTCCTCCTTCACTCTTGTCCCATCAAGGGACTCATTCATTCACAGTTTAACTCTGCATGTGAAAGCAGCCTTAATAACAGGCATCAGCACCCATTTTTCTGTTATAAAAATAAAGGACTGGGTGACAGGCTCATCATTAGATATAATGTTCCAAGTTCCATTTAGCAAGTTCATTAAGCAACTAAACCAACTCAAGAGACCTCAATGGTTTCTCACCAAAAAAAAAAAAAGCATCATCTCTGGTTTACTGGGAAAGTCCACTAGGCCCGGGAAGGCCATTTTCAGAGGAGGCCCGGGGAGAAACGCTCCAATATAAAAAGAGTGACAAAAGTAATTTCAAGCTAGCAAGAAATATTATCCAAAATACAAATGTTTCATAGAAATGACATAACATGTCATACAGCTGATACAAACAAAATTAATACAAAAAAGGTTGCATACAGTCATAGTATAAGAGAGCAATAATATCATGGAATGTAGTACAGAGCAGAATAAAAATAATTGGGGATTAGAATGTGAAAAGCATCAAGAGAAGCATTTCTAACTCAACTGGGGGTTAAGTAATATCAGTGTGTGTAACTGAACAGTTACATGTCCACTTGGAGAGAAGGTGATTGTGTAGTTTATTTTTAAAGGTAGATGGGCATTGTTGTACGTGGATAGGAGGTAAACTATTCCATATTTGGCAATACTCCAGGAGTACGATAGCTGACCTACGGGTAGCTTGGGTTTGTGAACTTGAAGGAGATATTGGTGTTCAGGTCTTAAGGGTCTAGAGGGCTTGTAGAGGGAAAATAAGGAGCTGAGAGCAGGGCAGTCCTTAGGTTTATAAATCAGTTTGTGAGTAAATGTGAGTTGAAGGAGGAGAATGTAGGGAGGGAGTTCCAGCCACATTAATTGTTTTAGGGCAATGCAGTGGTGTGTAGAGTGGTGACTACTTGTGGCAAAATTAGCAATCTTATTATAGCATGTTTCTAGTTTTGTTATCAAGAAAGACTGCAGGTTGGCTACTAAAGGGACACCATAGCTTAGTGATGGTAAAAGTTAAGATAGTGCCAAAGTTTGTTTGGGAGGGAGGGAGAGGAATTGGTTGAGTCTATAAAGTACCCCAAATTTTTTGTGAGTCTTGCTTATATAATTATAAATATGAAGATCAAATTTGAGATTTTCATCAATTATTTTTATTTTATTTATTTTATTTTTATTTAACATTTGTTAACCGGGCTAGTCTAACTGGAGACAACTCCTTTTTCAGCAGAGGCCCGGGGAGAAAAGCTCCACAGATTGTACAGACAGTCAATACAAAACAAAATGAAGGGAACATAGTTTGATAGGATAAGTAAGTATTGTGCTCAACATAAAAAATTAAGTCCTGGTTTAGTAATACTTAAAATTATCAGATTTGGACTAAAATATGGTAGGAGGTAAGAGAGAAAAAAAAGAACATGATAGATAAGAAAAGAGAGAGGAAAGTGTATAAGTATGAGACTGGAATAGTAGAGAGCAGGTTTAGAGTAGGGAGGATAGAAAGGTGAGAGACTACTGAGCCATGGTTAGTCAGGATTGAGACATTATTATCCCTAGGAATTTAGTATGCGTTACTAACTCAATTTTGTTAGTGTTAAGAGAGAATATTTCAAAGTCGGCTAAATTATTAGGAGTGTTTCTCTTAGGATTTAGTAACATAAGTTTAGTTTTTTTGGAGTTTTAAAGAGAGGTGATTTTTGTGAAGCCATTTTTGGGCTGAGCAGACTATAGTAGAGTCATCTGCATACTGAACAAAGGAGCCCTGCTGGATGGATTGGTGTGGGTTTCTGATAAAGATATTAAACAAAAGACGGCCTAAAATAGAGCCTTGGGGTACTCCTGTAGGGATGTGCAAGTACAGAGAAATGGAGTTCTGCTACTTAACAGCATATTCTCTGTTGGAGAGGTAGCTTTTGAACCAGTTAAGAGACTGGGGAGATATACCTATGCTGCAGATCTGGGAGAGGAGGATAGGGTGAGAGATGGTATCAAACATTTTTGATAAGTCCAAAAATAGGGCAGATACAATGTTTCCTGAGTCACAGGCCTTACTGACTATGTCTAAGAAGGAAATCAGTGCAGTAGATGTGCTATGTCCTGGATGGAACCCATGCTGACTAGGAGAAAGGATATTGTATTTTAGAAGGAAGTCAAGGAGTTGTTTTTGCACAGATTTTTCTAGAATTTTGGAGATGGGGAAAGAAAGGCAATGGGTTGAAAATTGGAGATGCCAGTAGAGAGAGAGCCTTTGTGAAGTAACAGAATGATGGCTTTTTTTCCAGAGGTTAGGGATGAGAGATTCTTGAATAGATCTGTTTATGAGAATGCTAATAGGATAGGTGCCTGAGTCTGCAGCAAGTTTTAACAACTTTGCAGGAATTCTGTCAGCAGAGGTAGAGCATGGCTTTAATTTCATGAGATGTTTTTTGATGAAAAAGGTAGGGATGGAAGAGAGATTGAAATGGGGTTGAGATGTCCATTGTAAGCTATGAGTAGGGGAAATGAAAATAGTTGGAGAAGGATGGGATGAATTATTTGGAATGATGGGAGATTTCTGAAAAGGTCTATATTGCCGGGAAGGGAGGGATGTAGAAATAGATTTAATGGGGAGGGGAAGGGAAAAAGTAGCAATAATATTGACAATGGTGTCAATGAAGAAGGAATTGAAAATACTTGCCATTTATTCCAAAGCTGTGTCAGGGTGTTGACAGGGGTTAGGTTTAGTGCCGGGGTTCAATACATTGCTGATAGAGGACCAGAACTGTTTGGGATTATTTTTGCTATTTATTTGCTGGTTCCAGAAATAGTGCTGTTTATCTTTAGAGGGAAGTTTTTTAGCTTTGTTACAGAGCTGTTTGTAATGCATCAGATCACTAGTATTATTACATGCAAGCTAGAGATTTCATACTTTATCCCTGTTAGTCATGGTTTGTTTAGTAGCTTTTGTTAACCAGGTGGCATGATTAGTTTTAATTATTTTGGTTCTGGTAGGGGCTAGTCTATCTAGAAGTGATAGAAAAATATTGTTAAAGTAATGCGTCATCTAAAGGAAGAGATTTAAATATACTCCAGTCAATATTCCACAGGATGTTATTAAATATGATGGGATTGAATTTAGATAGATTTTGAACTAGTTTGAAGTTATGATTTTTTGATAAAAGATGTACAGGCTCGAATTGTACATGCAGGAATATTGGGCATGGTGTCAGAAGTAAAGAATTTAGAGGGATCTGAGACTAGAATCCACTCTATGATGGATCCAGTGTTGACTCTGTTATACCTAGTAGGGGTAGTAATAAGTTGGGTGAAGTCATATAAGTTAATGCTACAGGATGATTGTTTGGCGGTAATAGAAGCCCGATCGATTTTCATATTGCCAATGATTATAGTTTTGTTTTTTATAGTACAAGAAATCCAAGATATGATATCTTCCAGAGCAGGAATGTTATTTCCAGGTGGAATGTTTATGACAGTTATGCAGAGTTTTTTAGAACAGTTAATATCAGGAAAGGAGATAAGAATGGCAGCATTTTGGAATTGAGGGGTGTGGTCTTTAAACTGAGATCTGTTGAGGATGTTGGGGTAAATGATGGCTACACAACCTCCTTTTTTCTTTAGTCGATCTGACCTAATTATGATAAATTTGGAGGGAGAATCTCTGAATCCTGAATAGAGTGTTTTAGCCAGGTTTCTGTAGCAGCTAGGATGTCAGTTTTATTTTGAGACAGGCAGGCGTGCAGCTCAGGGGTTTTATTGCAGATGCTTTGGAAATGTAAAGTGGTTAGGTGAAGAGATTTAGACTTTTTAGAGAAGCGGGAATAAGTGGTGGAATGCCCAGGATTAGGGTGGATGTGACCAGAACAGGAGAGGATGGAAAGGTTATGAGAGAGGTGGAATATAATGGAAGACATTTCTAAAATATATGGTGTAGGAAGCAGTAGTGAGTGTTGGAAGTATAATATAAGGTAAAGTTTGTAGGGAGAATGTTGAATTTAGTACAGAGAATGGGATTAATGTGGTATAGGCTAGGGGATATATGTGAATAAATGTTGAGTAGGGGAGTCTAGGAGAAGTTAAGGAATTTGTTTTGGGAGGAAGAGGTTAGGAGTTAAGTATTGTAATATGTGTAAGAGTTAGAAGGAGTAGGGTAGCAGGGAATAGTAGAAATGTTTGGTAGAACATGGGCGGCATTATAGGCATTGCAGTATGAGGACTACGGTTAAGAAGAGTAAGTTAATGGGAAGTGGCGTAGAGGAAGTGAGGAAGGAGGAGTGGCTGATGACAAGTGGGAGGAAGAGGGATTATCAGAAGGAGGAGTGGTTAGCTAAGTAGAGGGGTTTGGACATCCTTGAGCAGTATTTGCCTTTTGGCCTTTTCAAAATGGTTTTGCTGTTATTTTCTTTTCCCTTTCAGCATTCCTGACAAATTAAAACATCACTGCTACCATTTCTCTATCTGAAACAATATACATGATTCTGCCATCATAGTTATACTCATTGAAGCAAACCATGACGTCACAGTAGGACTGTGTTTTCTTTCTTCCTTTTTTTGGTACCCCTTTGAACATCATTGTCACTATCCCAGCCGCCTGTGTCCCATGTTTATGCTGGATCCAGCAGCTTGTCTCCTACTTCCCAGGACTCACTCTGTTTTTCCTGCAGTTGGTTGTAAATACTAAGTGCATCCTGGAGCGCTCAGTCATCTCCACTTCCATCCTGCGGGGGGGGGGGGGCCTTTTAGATGCCTTACCCGCACTCTACTCCACCTCAGTGCTCATTGATTCATCCGATTGCAACTCCTATCTTTGGACCAAGCCTCCCCTAAGGAAGGGTCATCAATAAACACCCACCCACCCAAGACAGGCATGCCTATTCCTCCATGACACTGCATCAGTCACCAAAGCCGCTAATCAAACCCAGGTCTACTGGGCCACGGTTATTGCTTTATCCTTCCATGTCACCAGAGCTCGCAATTGTAACCAACAGAATTTGCAACAAAGTAAAAATTTCCTAAGAAAAATACCCCAAATTAGGGACATGTTTTAAATGTTGGCACTGTTATCGTATAAATTCTCAGAAGGATTTCTAATTATAGGAGGAATGGAACAAAACCTTTAAGAAACATCAGAGGGGATATACAAAATAGGGAGAGCTGAGAGGTCTGGCCACCACAGTGGCTCAGGATTGGGTTTTCTTATAGGGATTAAACAACGGAGATACGGGAACAAAGAAGACAGCTTTACAGAAAATATATAACTACCATACATTACAAAATATTATATACCAGGAAGAATAAAACATAAAAAATATATTTACAATGTAAAATGTAGTGTACCTAATTATTATATTTTTGAAAGTTTCTTTCTGCATTTATGCAAAAACAGATTGACTTATCAGTCATTTATGAGAATGAGAAAAATCCTGCTTTTTTTAACCTGTTATACTCCGATAACTGCATTTTAATGGGTACAGATTCCTGACATATGTCACTTGTCTAGAATTGCTGTACTCCTTACTTAATGTAATCAAATCCAAAGTTGTTGCTGCTGCTGCTCAGGGTAAGTCGAATAACACCCTCACGTTGTCCTTTTTGCAAAGTTCACACATTTGGTGTCAGTATCCCCTTTAATGTTATTGCTACTATCCTAAGTGAATATCTTCTACCTCCAAAACATGAAACCTCACTAATTTCTGTAAAGAAATAGTTTAATTTATTACTAAAATCAGTGAATAAATAATAAAGTTAAATAATTTCACTTTCATTGCTCTAAGACTCTGAACTTTCCTTATGCATTGCATTCACACTCGCCCCTGTGGACTGTGTTACAGATAAAAAAAATAAAAAAAAAAGAGTCCTAGACAGACCTGTTCACTTACTCAATTAGGAAATGTATAAATTACATTAAAAATAATGGGATAATAAATAAAAATGAAATAACTTCATTTTCATTACTTTAATATGTGAGAAACATTAGACATGCTGAACAACCATATTATATTATTTTGGTGTGAAAACAAGAGCATTAAAAATGTTAAAATGAATGCAATTGTATATTTATTTCTGAAAATAAGGCTTTGCTGAGCCCTTTTTCCTATACTGTCATGCTCTATTTTCTTTACCCTTTCCATCTGCTTGCCTTCCTTCTAACATCAGCAGAACTGCCTTTCCATATCCTTCTGTTTCCCTTCCAATCTTATAGCCATCTTTACTAACCTGATGTCTTGTTGCACTTACCCACCTATTTCTCTTTTTTTTTTGTTTCAATCTAACCTAATCTACTATCCACATTTTCCTGCTTGGAAATATTCATAGAAGTGCATATTATATCACTAGATCTGAACAAATGTCTTTTTGTTAGCATTTTCCATGGCAAGCAGTAGTCACACAGTTTTTGCTTCCCTTTTTTTGACAGTTGAATACTGACACTGCAGTGTTAAAAATAATGGTATAAATAATATTTCTCTGAATGTTAGAAGGTAATACTGTAGCTGCTCTGTACTTTGATTTACATTAGTTGGGATATGGATGGAAATATTTTTGGTCCAGTCCTCCTATATGGTTATCAGACAGACACAACAAATGAACAAACAAATTAATAAAACAAATAGATAGATGCAAACCAATAAATATTCCAGTGATCTGTGTTTTGTCAGCCTTCTTTCTTGTCGAATTACATACATATTGAAACACAAATGCAGAGAAAGCCTTTTGCTTAAACATTGGTTTTGAATATTCTAAACACGAAAGGAATGTATGAGCTCTTGTCTTACCTCTCGCAGCTGTCCAATTTTTTTGCAGAATGTCCATATTTTTTGTCTCATATTATTGATGTGTTCCTCATAAAATTTTTAGTTTTCTGGAAAATCATTGAGGATTGAAGTCACTAAATAATAACATACATAGAGTTTCAGACTTCATATCTTTCAGAAAATACATGCTAATGCAAAATCAGTTGTTCTAGCAGCTTTCTATGTTTATAAGAACTATATTTAAAATCTGTCTCTGCATTACTTTTGTCGTTGTTCAGATTTCAGTGCTTAAAGGTTAAGAAAATGGCTCTTGTTTTGGTGCCTTTTCGCTGTGTGTGTGTGTGTGTGTGTGTGTGTGTGTGTGTGTGTGTGTGTGTGTGTGTGTGAGTATATTTATTCTGTGAAGAAAAAAGACATCATATTTAAGACTGACAACAGGGGATCTTGTGTGCGGTATACAATTTGAGTTGCACTTGTTAATAAACAAGGGCATTTTATAACCATGCTTAGAAAAATATGAACTTTAACCTGAAAAAGTATAAACCCTATGCGGTAGAAAGAGCTGCATGAAACTGATTTGTAGTACAGTGATGTACCTTGTGATGAAAGTTTTTATAATTCTAAAAAGCACTGTGAAGGAAGTCAGTTTAACAACATGCTGAAGGCAAAAATTGCTGTGATAACAGCATTTGCATAAATTAAATAACAATAATCTTGGTGATTTAATTTTCCTGCAGGAGGAAGTATCACCTTTTTAAGCATCTATGTAGAATTCAAAGAGGCTATGTGCAATTTCTGTGAAGGAGTAATTGAATTGTGCTTTGCCCCGGTTACTATGCAGTCAGAGATCATCCTGCACCCACTGCAAATTCACTGGTCTGCTAGAAATGTGTTTTACCAAAAGTAGTTTATAACGAATGGAGATTAATAGTAGGTTTAGTCAGTCACATTTCAACCATTCTGTGTGGGTGGTTGCATTTTTGTATCTGCTGCTGAGCTGTCAGATAATCATAAAGGAGAAATAACTCTTGAAGTTTAATATTCATGATGAAAAAGAAGCTTGTAGAATTCAGTAAATCAGAAGATGTCATATAACCAGACAGCACGGTTAGTGATTTTAATTCCAATGAGCATGTATTCTGTGACAGAGTTCATGAGCCTAATATGTTGACATGCAGACTAGGTAGAATGACAAAGAAAACAGAAATTTAAAACACATCCAGTTTTACTTGTGCACTGTATTTTGGAGTGTATATATATATATATATATATATATATATATATATATATATATATATATATATATATATATATATATGTATATATCCTGCAGACCCAGAGGGGGTGAATGGTAGGCCAATTATTCGATGTCACCCAAGTAATGCTAACATGGTTTTCTGTTAATAGACAGTGTGGTTCTATTGAAAGGGATTGTGCAGTGTTACATTAGGGGGCACTGTTCATCTCATGACTTATTGCCACTATCAGCCAATAATCATCACATGACTGTCAGCTGATCTATTGTGAATTTTGCTCCTGCACTGCTGACAAATAAAATTTATTGTCTCAGTAGATGTAAGCTTTTCTTTAAATTGTTTCTCAGAAAGAAAAGAGAGCGGTCTTAATTTTTTTGATATATTGCTCAGAAAGATGAACACAATTGTTAAACTTCTTGGAAATGTTATCTGTTCACCACAATGGGTTTAGATGTCATTTATTGCTATAGAGCAGAGATCTTTAACCTAAAACTGGAGCCATAAGAGACTATTTCAATTTGATTTTCGCTCTTTGGCAATGGAATAATATGGTTAGGTCTAAGAACAAAATTGCTAAAACATATTGCCATTATTAAAATGTTTGCATGTAACTTCTTTTTGATATTAGTAAGCTTTTTCATTCTTTTTTTCTAAGTGGTATGCATCTCTGCTCTTTTATTAGTTTTCTTAATAATGAGATTGTACTCACAGTGGCTCTCTAAATATTTGGCTACCGAAGGACTTTTTTAAATAATCCCCCGGATTCATGAAGCTCGGCGCAAGGCCGGTGTAAGGCCTGCGCCGGCCGTGCGGCATATAAATGGTGTAGTAGTGCCATATGCATATTAATGAAGGTGCGCCGCTACCACATCCACGTGCATAGGACTCGTGCGCGAGTGCATGGGGCATTACTAAGCTGCGCCCGGAGGCATGTCAATGTCGGCTGGCGATGAGCAACCTAAACTGCTGAATATTATAGCCTGCCTGCAATAGTAATCGCACCTATCAGTGTCCGTGGATAATGAAACGTATGCAAAGCATGCAAGACAGTTCCCGGCCACACAAAATGGAGAACCAAACAGAAATGCACGCAACATAATATGAGTTTCCATCCATGGAACAAATGACATTTAAAATCGTGTGTCCGTAATGTACTGCACTGTCAGAAGTTATACCCAGTGGAAGTGAAGCGCATCATGTCAGCGTGCCGCCAATACACACGTCTAGCCCCATGGGTATGGTCACCAGCAGTCCCACAGTGGTAGTGATAGTACACAGCAGGGCAGTTGTGGCTATATAACAACTGTAAAGAAACCTGGCTGTCCATATTGTATACCAAACACACACAAACATATGTATATTAAAATGTGCTATACACATGAACAGGAACGTAACCGTCACATACACATAGGATGCTATATGCGGAACCGGGATATCCAAAAGTAGAACCCATGCATGCAAATGCAATACGCAACAACCCCTGTATAGCACATAACCCGCACCCATGTCCAAATGTCCACCAAATCCAGCTACCAGTCTTGCGCATCCGTACACCTACACATAGCGGGTATTCCCCATATGTAGTAGGAAGTATCGTCCTAGGCAGTGTCCGGATTGCAAATATGTATCCCACGTTTGTAAACATCCTATCACAGGTACGTAAATCCAAATGCCCGTGCGTTAATGTTACGGCAAAATGCGTGTACATCCCGTGTGGGATAAGTAACCTGTTGAAACCTCAGAGTTGTTTACACGCCACGGTGTCCATTACTGTACACATCTGGACAAAACATGTATGTGTAGTCACGGTACTGTTCAGTTTCTACACAGACATGCAATTCATACTACACAGGATGGAACAGCTGTCCACCATGCAGGTCACCCCACTAGGGTTGCCACCTGTTCAGATGGCCAAGGTGGGACATCCCTTGTAGAAATGTGAGAATTTGCAGGATAAAACATACCCCCGGCCTGTGCAAAGTACAGAATTACATGTGTATGCCAAGATAAAAGCTAATGCCATAGCATTTGAATAGCTTATGCTATCCCAAATAATAGTTATGTGTACCAGATACAAAATACCTGTATCATGCAACTAGTACAGAAATGAAGAAATATATTATTGTCTTAAAATCACAGGACATTTGCCATGTCTTAGGTGTCGTCGCGGGACACAACTGTCCAAAGTGGGACCTCCCCTCGCAAAGAGGAACAAGTGGTAACCCTACTCCCCACTGAATTATCGACAGTATATATTCAACTCAGTCACATACCGACACCACCTCTCAACCTATTACAGCAACAAAACCTGGACAAAGCCTAAAAGGATGGGTGGACAAATAGGGACAGATGTAATTACTGCTCTCACAAGCTTCGAAAGTTCATGGAATAATAGTACGTACATAAGCAGGAAATGTTGTGAAGGATGTGGGGTAGTCCCCAGTATTACAGAGGTCCGTACATATATACTGTAACAGGCCGTCACATATGTTGACTGTACTACTGCATACCCGTAGTTAATTCATAGGTAAGTCATGTGCAAAATAATAACCCTCATAAGAATGAATACAGGAAATATTCAAATGTGAATGGGAACACCACTCACCGTGGATTATGTATCGTAACCGCCCCCACCCATATTATGTATTGCCAACATCATAAGCTGCTGACAGGTGCCCAAACACCTGTGTCTGTAAACACAGATTAAATGTTTAAAATGGACAAACCCTGTCCATGTGCTTTGTCTGACATTTGAACATGGTCAGGGCAGTTCCGTTCACCAGGCGGACAAGCCTAAACCCAGATCACCACATGAACACCCTGACAATTAAATACCTACAGTGCCAGGACTATAAGCCTTTGGGTTCTGAATATCCCTGCATTGATGAAATATGCAGCGTGGGTCCAGAGCAGTAGGGAACAGGGAATGTGTAACATGTAGTACCGCATTTTTCCCAGCAGGAGAATGGATGCCTGTGACGTAAGTGAAGCGGTGAGGCATATGTTAATGTAGCTATGTACTATGGGTATGCATATAAATGAGTCAGAACACCAAACGTATAGTGGTTACAGCATCCGGCCAACGTGAATGCAGTCCTGGTTGAACAACGACTACAGCACATATAATGTGAAAGTGTAATGAATGCGTCTGTGCTGTACAGACAGTTAAATATGTAAAGGTGAACGTGTGTTTCGCAAACATCCGTTAACCGTATTACAGATAATTACTGGTACTGTCACAAGTAATAAAGCCCACGTAAGCACAAAGACTTAGTAAACATATGTAACCCACAATAAGGATATGCATGCGCGCCTGCGTGTAACCCACAATAAGGAAATGCAAGTGCGCCTGTGCGTGTGTGATCCGCTCACAGCATAGTAAATGAATGCTGTTTCCCCCATGTTAGTTATACGTGGCTCAAACCTGTTAACCTCGTAAAGTATGAAACTGGACAAAGCCATGCAAACTACCGGTACAAATAGGGACAAACACCAGATATGTGCCAGAACAAACATAGAAAGTGGATAGAATAACGGGAGTGTCAGTAGCATGGATTCTCTGAAGGGCATGCAGTCATAACCTGAACTGCTTGCCAGAAATCCCCACTGTAAGTCTCAAATGAAATGCCACGACATTGCCAGATAGACACAGGTTTATTTAAAACACAGTGATGATAAAGGGGCAAGCAGCTGTACACTCTGCGACAATCTGTATAGTGGAAAGGTATGGTATGGATATAGATATATGTGTATACACATAATCCACAGACGTAAACCAAAGCAAGTTATGAAATGAGGATTGTACATGTATATATGTATACACAACAGACTTATGTCCCGTAGATATGACATATGTACATAAATAGGCGACGTTATATCTAATATGGGTAGACAAACAGACATGCAGGAAAGGTGAATAAACCGCAGCATTCCAAACCATTGGCCAGAAAGTGACAGTCCAGCAAGTTCTACACTTTAAACATGCAGATAGGTGTCCATTGCAGGACTCCAAAAATTGAATCTTACGTAGTGTCAACCGACATTGACGCAAAAGAAGTGACCGCAGCAAATACGAAATAGCTGTACATGCAACAGTATCAGGTGCAAGGGTGATGACACATGTGTCGATAGAATGTATGACATACGAACTGACATCTGGAGAGTGGGGAGTGCATATAAGTGTCTCCACACTTCAGTACCGCACACATTAAACATGTGTAATGGGTAAAGTAGAGGGTTGTCAGGTATGGGAATCACGGGTATGCAGAAATGGGCCTAGGTGTTGTTTGGCAGGGATTTCGTAGGCCCGCTCCGTGGGAGTGATGTGGGTATAGCACACGCCTATATTCTCAATAATGGGGCAAACCATCCACTGGATATTGCGGAAACCATTTTGGCAATATGTAGGGCCCTATATCAGTGTCATGTAGGTGATTATCATGGATAGACATGCGTATGACCAAGATGGTACCCATAACTGGCAAACTGTCAGAATAACACAGCTGCACTAAGGCATAGTACATGACATACAAATAGGGACTATATTAGATATACCCCAGACAAAGTCAGAACATTGTGAGAATACTGGCGTACCCATGAATACGGATGTTATGAGTGTTACTAATCATGTACTGGAAATGTCAGTCACTATTATCTACCGCACAGTCCGTAATGCCTTGCCAGCAATTTACCAGAAAGGCACATCACTATGACAATGTAACAAGGTCAAACGTCAGGGCGTTTACCCATAATGTGTACAGGTTAGGGGTATGAAGGTAACCTGTCCAAAATACATGTACAGAACTAGTGATACTAGGTGGACAGGTGAGAAGAAAGACATCAGGACAAATGAGAAAACATGTACAAGACACACGCATGTACTCCGACAAATGTGAATGACAACGTATGCCCTGTGAATGTCAATGTGGAAGGTTAATAGACACAAAAGTAATGTGTCCCTCAGGGTGTCATGCAGTGTCACCGTAACAATGTCCAGTCCCCCAGACACGTACGTGAGCTCTGCCACTGACGGAAAGCGCAAATACCGGCGCACACAAACGGTACATGATAGACCAATTAGTGTGGATAAGCAGCTGTTGGCCTGTGTGAGGAATAAAACTGTCTGGGTGGGTGTGTCCTGCAATATAAATGTAATGGCATGTGGCCTGTGATGCCGCCATACAGTGTGTGTATTGGTGTCAGAAAGTTGATATCTTGTTACAGACACATACTCCGCAACTGTACAGATTTACGCAGAATGTGCAGAGTTCTGCCTCATATGTTTGGTGTGTTCCACGTAACAACAGTAACATTCTGGCACTTTCATGATAACTGAAGACATGAAATAATGACAAACATGTGAGTAAGACACCAAATCCGACAGAAAAGCCATACTAATGCAAAACCTATTATTGTGTCAACTATCTACGTTTGTAAGAGCAACATGTCAATACTGCCCTATGTGTCCCACTATCAGATAAGGCCTTGTCCAGCAACTTGCTCTAGGAGGTGGAGTGGTATGAACAGAAACAGATCCATGTGTGAGGAAACAGCAATATCGACTGCAAGATAACGCAGAAGGTATGAAATGCGCTGTAGTAGGACGTGCAGTACTGTCCGCAGGTATGTGCTGACATGTCAAATGACACAGCAGTCTACATGAAGAACCTATAGGGCTGTCACCTTTACAAATGATGATAGTGGGACATACCCAGAGCCATGCACACAGCACAAATAGACATACACACATCAAAACTAGGCCATGATACATGAAGCCTCTGGCGTGTACGAGTACAGTAAGGATAGATGTCTGCCAAGATATACAGCAAACGCCTGTAAGGGCGTGTAATACCGCCCGTAACACGGACGTTGCATGGACAATGTTGGGAATTGCAACATACCCCATTGGTATGTGAAAGCTATGCAAATATGCGATACATGAAACAGTCAGCTGTCCATGCAAGAGCAGAGTTATGGGCAGAAAATAGATTATATATATATATATATATATATATATATATATATATATATAGAGAGAGAGAGAGATACAGACATACACACACACACACACACACACATGTGGCAGGGCTGGTAATCGAACCTACACATGACTACCCTATCACACTACAGCATGACGCATTTACAGAACACGCTACCGAGATTACTAAACACAGCAGACACACAGGCATTCTACTAGGTGCGTGTCAACATCCGCAAAGATAAAGACGTCAGCAGGATACATCTGTGTTGCGAAGCGTCTAAAAGCATAACCTGAGTCCCCAGGCGGACGGGAGCATGCACACACACACACATCTGGCAGGCCTGGGAATCGAACTTACACCTAACTACCCTATCACACTACAGCATGATGCATTTACAGAACGCGCTACCGAGACTACTGAACACAGCACTCCCAGAGGCATACTTCTAGGTGGGTGACATCATCCGCAAAGGCAAAGACGCCGATAGGGAATGTATGTGTTGTGAGGCATCTAAAAGCATTACTGTGTCCTCGGGCAGCTGGAAACACACACACACACACACACACACACACTTGGAAGGGCCGGGAGTTGAACACACACCTACCTACCTACTCTAACACACTACAGCATTACGCATTTACAGAACACGCTACCGAGATTACTGAACACAGCACTCCCAGAGGCATACTTCTAGATGGGTGACATCATCCGCAAAGGCAAAGACGCCGATAGGGAATGTATGTGTTGTGAGGCATCTAAAAGCATTACTGTGTCCCCAGGCAGCTGGAAACACACACACACACACACACACACACACACACTTGGAAGGGCCAGGAGTTGAACACACACCTACCTACTCTAACACACTACAGCATTACACATTTACAGAACGCGCTACCGAGATTACTGAACACAGCACTCCCAGAGGCATACTTCTAGGTGGGTGACATCATCCGCAAAGGCAAAGACGCCGATAGGGAATGTATGTGTTGTGAGGCATCTAAAAGCATTACTGTGTCCCCAGGCAGCTGGAAACACACACACACATACAAGGGCCGGGAGTCGAACACACACCTACCTACTCTAACACACTACAGCATTACGCATTTACAGAATGCGCTACCGAGATTACTGAACACAGGCCTCCCAGAGGCATACTTCTAGGTGGGTGACATCATCCGCAAAGGCAAAGACGCCGATAGGGAATGTATGTGTTGTGAGGCATCTAAAAGCTTTACTGTGTCCCCAGGCAGCTGGAAACACACACACACACACACACACATACACACACACACTTGGAAGGGCCGGGAGTTGAACACACACCTACCTACTCTAACACACCACAGCATTATGCATTTACAGAATGCGCTACCGAGATTACTGAACACAGCACTCCCAGAGGCATACTTCTAGGTGGGTGACATCATCCGCAAAGGGAAAGACGCCAATAGGGAATGTATGTGTTGTGAGGCATCTAAAAGCTTTACTGTGTCCCCAGGCAGCTGGAAACAAACACACACACACACACTTGGAAGGGCCGGGAGTTGAACACACACCTACCTACTCTAACACACTACAGCATTACGCATTTACAGAACGCGCTACTGAGATTACTGAACACAGCACTCCCAGAGGCATACTTCTAGGTGGGTGACATCATCCGCAAAGGCAAAGACGCCGATAGGGAATGGATGTGTTGTGAGGCATCTAAAAGCTTTACTGTGTCCCCAGGCAGCTGGAAACACACACACACACACACTTGGAAGGGCCGGGAGTAGAACACACACCTACCTACTCTAACACACTACAGCATTATGCATTTACAGAACGCGCTACCGAGATTACTGAACACAGCACTCCCAGAGGCATACTTCTAGGTGGGTGACATCATCCGCAAAGGCAAAGACGCCGATAGGGAATGTATGTGTTGTGAGGCATCTAAAAGCATTACTGTGTCCCCAGGCAGCTGGAAACGCACACACACACACTTGGAAGGGCCGGGAGTTGAACACACACCTACCTACTGTAACACACTACAGCATTACGCATTGACAGAACACGCTACCGAGATTGCTGAACACAGCACTCCCAGAGGCATACTTCTAGGTGGGTAACATCATCCGCAAAGGCAAAGATGCCGATAGGGAATGTTTAGAGAGTGAGCGGTCTGAAAGCATATTACCGTCCCAAGGTAGATGTACACAAACACGCCAGTGCTGTCAGTGGGCCAACTAAATATCTACGGAGCACAACAACACTGAATAGATACGGGATGTGCCACAGACAGTACACCCTTCGAGAGAGCAACAAGTGTGTTCAATGTAGGCATCCATCGTGACATTGAAATTGGACATCTGGTGCCTGGATGACCACCATGGCTATACAGGATGTCAATAGCCATGCCCACATGCTTAGTATCACACGTCTGTTTGGAATGTACTGTGTGTCCATCTACACAATGGTGTACTGGGCATGCTCACACACTTAGCTGTTGCAAAGGGCCAACTTGCATGCACACGGAGTCTAATCACGGAAGGGCGCAGTGTGGAATGTACTGTGTGTCCATCTACACAACGGTGTACTGGGTATGCTCACACACTTAGCATTTGCAAAGGGCCATCTTGCATGCACACGGAGTCTAATCACGGAGGGGCGCAGTGTGGAATGTACTGTGCGTCCATCTACACAATGGCGTACTGGGCATGCTCACACACTTAGCTGTTGCAAAGGGCCATCTTGCATGCACACGGAGTCTAATCACAGAGGGGCGCAGTGTGGAATGTACTGTGTGTCCATCTACACAACGGCATACTGGGCATGCTCACACACTTAGCTGTTGCAAAGGGCCAACTTGCATGCACACGGAGTCTAATCACGGAAGGGCACAGTGTGGAATGTACTGTGTGTCCATCTACACAACGATGTACTGGGCATGCTCACACACTTAGCATTTGCAAAGGGCCATCTTGCATGCACATGGAGTCTAATCATGGAGGGGCGCAGTGTGGAATGTACTGTGCATCCATCTACACAACGGCGTACTGGGCATGCTTACACACTTAGCTGTTGCAAAGGGCCATCTTGCATGCACACAGAGTCTAATCACGGAGGGGCGCAGTGTGGAATGTACTGTGTGTCCATCTACACAATGGCGTACTGGGCATGCTCACACACTTAGCTGTTGCAAAGGGCAATCTTGCATGCAGATGGAGTGTACACACAGAAGGGCACAGTAAGGTATAACTGCCCTCATGCACAGGGCGGTCACACATGCAGTGACCTGTACACACACAGCTTCCATCACAGCTGTCACAGGTGTAGGTCACACACGTACACCCTGCAGTGTACACTGTAGCTGTCAAGTCAGCACCATGTCGTTGGTGCAGCACTACACAGCCTTACGGTCCAACAACACCATGTGACACATGACCACTGGGCTGTACAGCAGTGTACACCAGCTGTGCAGAGTACACACGTACCAACAGGGATCCAACAGGTGTTATGCATTGCAATGATACCAGTATACATGAACAGGTCGGCTCAAGACATACCATGGGCCTTACACAGCTGTGACACCTGACTGTTGCTGTACACCAATGAACACACATCTGGGTATGTCATACATGTGATTGTGTGGATGTGTGCATGGACTGCACACACAACACATACATACATGGCCTTTGATGTACCTTGTGCATGACACTGGCCTAATCAGTGCTACACACGCGAATTGAATGTGGGCCCATGTCTGTTGAATGCTCACACTACAGGGGGTAGCAGTGTTGACTGGGACACATACCCTTGTACTGGTTGCCTGTGACACCCGTGATATCATACCACAGTCCATGTGTTATGTATGTCAACACACATGTCCAACAATAGCAATGCATACAAACATGGCAACAGGAGAAACATGCATGTGCAGTGGCCGATGTCCGTAACATAGTTGCACCTACCTACGACATGCAGACGCAATGCCGACCCATCACTGACATCTGTATACGGTGACATACAAACAGCACGTATGGAGGGATGTGTGTACATAACGTGGTGAACCACCTGACCAGATGTATGTGTGCAGGGGGTGGCTCACAGTTGTGTCACACACCATCCTATCATGCCATGTGCTAACTGTACGCTATGTCGCTGTTACGTGACGGTGCTGACATAATGCATACACAGCGGTCAGGTGTTAACAACTATATGTCATATGGCACCTGTAACACCTACACCCTCTCGTGTGTATATAGCAGCACATTTGCCTGATATAGCGTTGGTACACATAATGCAATCAATACCGCTGCATGTCCATCAAACGTGTCATCATATGGCTGGTGTATCATTCCCATCACTGCCATGTGTGTCTGAATGTGTGACCAGGGATGCCACATATCACGGGGAATATGTCCCAGTTGCTACACATCCTTGTACACCATTGTAAAGAACTGTACATACGTCAGTGTGGGAAGCATGACGTTCACCGGTGAGGTGCATCACACACATCGGCTGTCCGTATACACGTGTAGTCACCACAGTGTGTGTGTGTCTGTATGTATGTCTGGTGCTTGGTGTGAGTGTGTATGCTAATATACGGTGGGAAATTATCACTGGCCCCACATGTTGACTAACCCGTAATGGTGATGCATTGCACAACCCTGTTGATGCCATAGGTCCCAGCCACACTGGCTACCTGTGCATGTCCCTTCTCTGTGACATGTTGTGTGGGTGCATAGTACTGTGAGGGTGATGACCCCAAAGGCAAGGGTCCCCAGCTGCACACTATGGGGTGTGCGTTATAGTGGTGTACACCCCGTGACTGCGGCCATGTTCACATACTGTTACAGGGTCCTACTGCTGCACAGTGTGGCCTCCAGCTACCAAGTGACACCTCACATCATCATTGGCCAGGCCGCTGTGTACAACCCCTGCACCATGTCACCATACCTGCAATGTGTCCTGCTATGTATGTCACGTCTCTGTCCAGTGTAGCCTGTGGCACCTACCACATGCGTCAGGTGCAGTATATGTGCGGACATCTGTGTCATGTTTGTGTGTCCAACAGTCAGGATGAAGGTACATGTAGCATGCTGATATTGCCAGACGTGCCTGTGTGTACTCCACAGTTACACGTGGGGGACTGCAAACACTGCCACCTGTAGGCACATGCAAGTACACCATAGGAGGGAACCAGGGTATCACAACCAACATGGTGCTACAGATGTAACCGAGACACATACCGTGAACACATCACAATGCATGCTGCACCTGCACTACATGGTGTGACTGGTGCATGTCGACAGTACACAACCTATGTCACATACACAACTCAGTATTCACACACAACCACTGCAACATACACATCCCTCACTATGCATACACAGGTATTACATATACCTCTCACTATGCTGTTCACCCTGTGCATCAGAATATTTGTGCATAACCCTGCACCGATGGTGTGGATGACAGGGATGCAGCACAGGCTTCATCATATGCACAGGGTGATATGTTTGCCAGGGGCATAGGCTGCACCAATGGATAACATCATGTGTGTGTGTAAGGGCCAGTGAGTTGACTGGACATGTCTGTGCAGAATGCATGTGGATGTTGTGGAGCCCTACAGTTGTGTTTGCTGTGTGCGTGTATGTGTGTACACAGTTCTACCATTTGTGATGCCTACACGGGATATAATTGACAGCCCCAGATTGTACAGTGCAGGTTGTACAGCTCACTGTGTCCATCCACGGCCACGTGACCTGTGTCTGCCTGGGGTTGCACGGGCACTACCAGGTGGAGGTACAGAGTGGCTACTATCCGACGACACATGTCCGCTGGAAACGTGTCCCCGCTGAGACCGTCCAGGGCCACGTCCACGTGGCCTGCTGTGTCCTGGTGTTGACAGCACAGCAGCAGCTGCACTGCTACTGCTACCGGCACTATGGGAGCGGGCATGTGAGGTGGCACGCTCACGTCGACCTACACTAGGTGGTTTTGCTGACCTATGTCCACGTGGCCTACGCCTCACTCCTACCAGGTGTTCCAGCACAGACAGCTCCCGCTCGCAGATTGCCATGTCTCGGTCAAGGATTCTGACCATTTCACCTAGTCGCCTATCCAGAACATTAGCAATCTGCTGTTGAGCATTTGCCAATGCCTGGATGTTGTCATTTAGGGTATGGATAGCAGCCCTCTGCAGCCTCTGCCCTTCTCTGTTCTGCTGTTCAGCACGTGCCTGTGCTGCCATTACAGTCTGGAACATGCGTCTGGTGATACCAGCTGCTGCGCTCTGTCCTGCAGGTGCATGTCTGCCAGAGGTCCTCCTACGAGCAGCACCGGCCACATGCCTATGTGGCACATCTGCAGTAATTACACTGACACCATGGTGTGTAGACACACCTTCTGTAGCCACCACACGTTCCTGTTCCACGCCAACAGATGCTGACTGTCCTTCCTCTATGGCCACCAGTGATGCAGTATGTGTTGGCAGCAGAACTGTGTGCGGGGAAGAGGGGGACATAGCTGGGATGGTAACCATTGGCACAGATTCAGCCCCTGACAACCCTGCCTGTACCTCATGCATATGTTCATCACCGCTAGTATCTGTGGAGACACTAACATCAGATGGACCGCAGGAGGTTAACGCACCTACATCACCTGTGAATGCAAAGAAATACTGTAAAGTACAATAGACACAGACAACCACACACACACAGACACACACACAGACACACACACAGACACACACAGACACACCATGCATGTGATTTGTCAGATTAATAGTGTTAGTAAGCATACCTCCCTGGGGTGCACACTACAGCAAGCAGGTGTCATATCAGTAGCCATGCAGTTCACATAATCATGGTAGTATGCATGCATCCCCGTGATACACCATGTGGCCCAGAACAGGATAACAGTACACATGGCTGATGTGACCTTGACAAGTAATTTGCTGACATGTGCATTAACATGCATACAAGTTTGACACAATGGTGTCCTGACACATGTACAGCAAATAATGGGCTTCACATTGCAGTGTTGTGTGTATGCCCTACAGATAGAATGCATGTTTAGCAAATGTGCATGAGCACGGGAGGGTAGTGTGAGCCATCTACATTGCTATACATTGTGAAGTACAGACACTGTGCCATTGCATGGCAACATGAGGCATGTATGTTGCTGTAGAATGCATAATATGTACACATTGCATAGCCATAACTGCAACACAGTCATGATGTTCGACAGATCGTATATGGTAGACTTCAATGACACCTCCAGTAGCTGTGCACAGGCTTTTAGATTGTCCACTGTACCACATCAACTGTATAATTGGTCAACTAAGGCTATAATTGGACCATGTGTGGACAATATGCAACAGGGTGTATACACATCCCATGTACTGTGTGGCTACATGTCTCTGGCCATCCCCCATGGCCATGTGTGCACATGTGGTGGCCAATTGTGTGTGTTGGGCATCTTCTCCACATTTCTGTGTGGTCCCATATGACATACACCCATACATGTCAGATATGTCACATTCCACAGGTCTATGCAGACAACGGGTTGTATGTTTGGTATGTGGGGTATAGGTCATGTGATAATGTGACAATATTGCAGACAGAACACTACATGTCTGGGACATGTCAGGTGGCACATCACAATGTGTGCACCCGATGCAGGGGCATATGACACAATGGTGACACTTGTGGGCTGCCCATATCACAGCTCACTGTGTGGTACTGTGTGTGTACCACACATGTTGTTCCAATGCATACTACATATGCCTCCATTGTAGAACACCTCCACCGTTGTATGCACAGCTGACCACACATATCGCAATGACAAGTACTGTGGTTTCAAGTCTGTGTATCATTACGCGTGAATATATTGCACATGGGTGGCGTGTGTGAATGCATGGTGGTGCGACCTGCATATCATGACTGGAACAAACATCAGGTATGCAAGTGTTAACTGGCCACATGGCAAATAGATCTACACTGTAACATGCCTGATACTGATGACAGTCTCACCTGCAACGGACCCATGTCTGTGTGGCACGCCAGAGGTACCTGTATAGGGGTGACACACCAGTATGAACATTATCCATGACTGTATGACAGCCACAGGTTGCACTGTGCATGTGCACACATTCACCTGTGTAATAGCATATAGTATGCACATGTGTGCATACACAACGTAGCATACTGTAGTATGCAGCATGTGTGTCCACATACCTGGCATATATTGTTACTTTACATTATGTACAGTGACACATGCAACTACATGGGATATAATAGCCATATGTGCATTACTGACTTACCAGGCAACTCCAGGCTCATTGGTTGGGAGACACCCACCTCCACGATGGCAGCTAGTGTTTCTGGATGCTGTTCCCTGGGTGTCCCCAGACTGGCCAGCAACTCCTCGGTGTGTGTGAGTGGGGGCTGGGTTGGTGGCCCACCATCTGTTCCACCTTGTTCCCTGGCGATTGCAGTGGCACGCTGTTTTGCATGTCGTATCAGGTCCGTGCAGTGTCTGCGCACCTGCTGGCAGGTGCGGTTATGGCCACCCACATCGTTCACCCTCCTGCATAGATCCTGCCACAGGTCATCCCGCTGCTGGGCATGCTGTGGCACATGGCTGAACAACAAGTCATAGTTGTCATGGAGCTGTGGGATGAGGACATCATCCTCCTGGCGGGTGTATGCTGGGAGGCGTCTATGGGGCATTATCTGTAAAACATAATGATGGTGACAGGTCACAGTTTCAGAGATGTACAGAGATACTGCTGCACATACATTTCTATGACATCTACTGCATCTGCACAGTTATCTTTGCAAAGCACCATGACACTGACATGACTGATGTGTTTGTGTCACACATGTCACACCCATTATGCATTGGATATCATCACCATATATGTGTGTCACCTCATTACAGTGTTCATACTCCATGTAAATGCTGTCTTGCTGTGGGCATGTCTTTTTGCCTGCACTTGTGTTCTTACCTATCTGCACATGCCTTGATGTGTCCACGGTACTACTGTTGACCTGGAAGCTGTGTATGTGTCACATATCAACACAGACACAGCCGGAATGGACTTGAGCAGTGACAATGCACACATACGCATGGACACCTGTACATGCATGTGTTTTGCCATATACATCTACACAGCACTGTACAAATGTTCAACATCCTGACACGGATCGCCTGTATTACACATGTGATAGACATGGGACAATGGATAGTTAGACGACATTTGCAGGGATGGTCATCAACCATAACATGTGCAGGCATGATTTCCACGCTGTTACAGATGGCCATTGTGCCACCGCAAGCTGCATCAGTGCCACATTACTGATCCAGTCAGTTGATAGTACATCTACCATGTGGCCATCACACCATGTATGACTGGGATGACATCTGCAGCTTTGATGGACAGGGTTGCATGGTATGGCAGGAGTATGTCACATATATGGCACAGGGATCTGTCCAGCCTGTGGCGATCCTAGTATTAGGACGGTGGCTGTCCATGACATATGTCATATAGATCAGGATATGGACATGTAGCATGTCCATCATCATGGTGTAGCAAATATCCTTCTGCAAGGTAGACGGCATGCTGCATAGTGGAGGTGTGGATTGATAAGGCTGTTATCACACATCCATGCATAGCCATTACCCCTTAGAGGTGGTATGTGATCCAATATTGGTCACCACAGTGCTGTATATGCCTGGCCACTGATCTCCGTGCTCATGGATGGCATTCTGTATGTTGTTCACAACACTGACATGACATGGGTACCTCAGATGACTACCTAAGGGGCCTGGAGATGTCACCATGTCAGGGGTGCACTGCACAGCACCATCCCTTACACAGTGTCCATAATGTTGACCACAGCCTAGGTAGCAGTTTATGGGTACAGTGATGTTCACCTAGCGGTGACACTGCTGGTATCATCCATCAGACTGTGCACATATGTCACACACCTCACACACACAGCCCATTCTGTATGTTGTTCACAACACTGACACAGCTAAACTGATAGGTCATGGCCATTCACAGCCTTACATACACAGATGCCTAACATTTGTGTGTGTGGTATGGGCTACAATGAGGGTGGGGTACAACACATTAACCCTGTTCTACTGTATCTGGCACAGATGTGCTGTGCACATGTCACTCTTGCACCTTTTGTAGTTGTGGGTCTGTCAACAGGCCACTGGTGGAACACACCTGTGACATGCAAAGGTATTTGTAATCAAATATCCGTGCTATCTTGTACATCTGTACTGCTAACATCTACAGTGCTAATGGTTCATAAACCTGGGAGGAAACTCCCAGATATGCTCAGAACTAGTTCAAAATGATGTGAAGATTACTGATCCTACAGACATTGCCAACATACTGGCTGACAGGTTCAGTGCAAACTTCTCCCCCCTCTCCCCCCAAAAGGAGAGATATCTATACCAAGCGATTGCAGCCCCCCAAACATCTCCAACGCCCAAGTGAGAACTGCTCTCTCCAAAGCAAAAAACACAGCATCCATGGGACCTGATGGTATCCCCGGCTGTGTGCTCCACGAACTCAATGAGGAATTAAACCCACAGCTAGGACAGCTGTTTAATCATAGTCTTACCTCTGGATACACTCCAGGAGTGGCGCACTGCAACTGTGGTCCCACTTCACAAAGGCGGTGCCTCCACCGACCCTGGAAATTACCGCCCATTAGCTTGACAAGCCTTATCTGCAAAGCCATGGAGAGGATCATAATGGACCTCATAAATAAAGACATAGGAAATTTGCAGACTTTGGATCCATCCCAGTTTGGCTTTGTCAAAGGCAGATCATGCCTTCTAAACTTGGTTGACTTTTTCAAACAGTCACCAAAGCCATTGATGAGGAAAGGCAGTCCATACAGCCTACCTCGATCTGGCGAAGGCTCGATACAATACCCCACTCGGGTATCATTGAAAACTCATCAGCTTAAATGTTAACCCATACATCACAAGATGGGTTGCAAACTGGCTGAGTGACAGAACCCACAGGGTCAGAGTTGCTGGCGCCATGTCAGACTCAAAGCCTGTCACAAGTGGTGTACCACAGGGCTCAGTCCTGGGCCCACTCTTGTTTGGCATCTACTTTTCCGAAGTACAAGCAAACACAGGAGGGTTATGGCTGACAAAGTTTGCAGATGACTGCAAACTGGGCCATAGTAGAACACATCTGACACAGATATCCTTCAGAAGGGTCTCACAGAAACGGATAACTGGTGCCAGAGCCATGGCCTAAAGTTAAATGCCAAAAATGCATAGTCATACCCTCGAAAAACAAGGTTACCCTAGCTACCAAATAGGTGGCAATCCACTGAGCACAGAAGAAGTTATCAGGACCTGGGGACCCAGGTTGATAGTAGTCTGTCATTCGACACCCATGTAGCTAAAGTAGTTAGGAAGACCTTCTACATTGCCCACCTTATCATGAAGGGATTCTCATCTAGATCAAGGAGGTCATAGTCTCCCTATACTCATCACTCATCAGACCAATGATTGAGTACAATGCCCCATTCGAATGTATCTGACCCGACACTTGCAGCAGATGGAGAGGCCACAAAGTTCCTCACCAAAAGGATAAAGGGTCTCAAACGCCTGTCCTATGCTGCCCGACTGAAAGAACTCCAGCTCTATTCAGTCGCCACCGCTTGCTCAGAGGTGACCTTTGCCTAACATACAAGGCCATGTCAAACCCAGATTTGATGAATATGCTGCACCTCAAAAATCTAGATCCGTCAGAGCCACAAGGCGGAGACTTAAACCTCGACACGGCTATTAATAGGACGTGCTGGAGGGATAGATTCATCACCCAAAGACTCCCTATGCTGTGGAATAAAATCCCGGTATATGTGAGGCAGAGCACCTCACTGGCCTTGTTCAAGAGAAATCTTGACCAATGGATGGGAGATCGCAGATATACCCCAGGGATTACCTCAGTGTCACTGCTCGACAGAGGCACAGCAAAATAATGGTTATAGTTCCCCATACTAAAGGGGTGGCGTAAGTCACAAAACTATGGGCTAGGCTTGTAAATGCCCTCGGGCAGATAGCCTAGTATGAACCTATGAACCTATGCACACCATACTCAGCAGGGTTATAGTGCGGTGCCACCCTAAATGACTGTCATCACCACTTGTGGGTTGATATTATCCAACACCCTATCTGTATTGTATGGTCATGCTAGGCACTTGTTCAGAACATGTGAGCATGTCATGAGCTAATGATTACTATAGCGCCCATTCCACACCATTTCCCACAGGTACACTGGCTGTCCTACACTTCCCAGCTTGCTTAAGGTACGACAGCTGTTGTACACACGCACACATATCCTGTGGGACAAAGTTGTATATGCAGGCATGTCCAACTGTCACGCACCAGTGCTACTGCCTGTCTATATGAGGGATATGTCGTACATGTGGCAATAGAGCAATTGTCTCGTGTACACATTCAATGCTCACTTCCCAACATACGGCACTACAGCCTGTGGGGGATGCACGTCTGCAGCCGTGCTGGGCCCATAGCTCTCATGTGTACCTCATTACGGGGAACGTACCTCATTTGGGGTTCTAAAAGGTGCATGTTCCTCAAGGTTCCACATTGGAAGGGTCTGTCACACATTCATTGTTGTACATAGTTTACCTGCTAGCCATGGCTAGATAGATGATAATCATAGTAATTCATTGGAATATCTGTTTTATACGTATTTTAGCCATCATATGCCCTTCCTAGTTGACACTGTTAGTAAGCCAGTTGTAAGTGTTCCATGTTTAGCCCATTTGTCACACTGTATGAGGGCTAATGTTCCTCATTTTGGGGACAGGAGGCTGGCAGCTATGGCTGGGGGTAATGCTGTCGCCAACCCTGACTGCACCTGACAGTCATTTGGGGATGTGTAACATTCACAACACACCCCACCCATCACATAGTCTCACATAATCTACACCACTGGCCACACCTACGAGGACAACCTGTGCAGTACGTCTCCATACTCACTGTAGGCACCAGAGGTAGCCCCCGTCATGGAAGACAACATCACCAGCTTATAGCCCACAGACTCATGTGTGCCCACCACATACAGCCAATAGTGTGTTATAACATTCACAACACATCAGTCATAGCTGACTCTGTAGGGTGTCACACTGCAGTTCCACACAGCAGGCTACACAAGGCGTTAGTCGCTTACATCTTGCTGTCGGGTAACTGCTTCTGAACATAACCTATGCACCCATGCCACACCTCACCAGGTACGATATGTCTGTCATTCGCCATGTTAGTGTGACTGCCCTGTGATGCCACTTCACAGACTACGTGTGCAGGGACATGCAATAGCTCACCAGTCTTATAGCCCTGAGGGTGTGGGCCTAGCCCTGGGGAGCATTTTGCATTCGTCCAGACACGATACCACTGTACAATGACCGACTGTGTCACTTCAACAGTTGCCTATGCTCCTATTGTCATTCCACAGGCATGTGGTATCTGTCCGCTATGACTGTCCTGGTCAAACACAATGCTGTGGCACAGATGACTTGCACCTGTTGGCCCTGGGAGTACAGCTCACATGCTAGGCTCTTGCTGCTGCTATACTGCCTGTCCTGCACAGTTTCCAATAACTGTCACCGGCAGGGCGGTAACTGGCATGCGTGACATGGGTTCATGTGACACATTGCTTGCATCTTCCCCTGTGACGCACGCAGGCAAGGCACACCTTATAATGCACCACTCCAACATCTCTGCAGTGTCTGGGACCTGCCTGTAGGCTCTGCAGAGCACACCTGCAATGACAGGTTATAGACGGACCATACCTTCCAGGCACATACCTGGACCGGCACACCCACAGCTGAGGGGTTCCCATATCCCACTATGTTTTGCACACATCCTGGCAAGTTGCTTAGCACAATGCATCAGAGGTGCTCCACGTGCAACTAACTGTGTCCGGGACCGCTATACACATTGTAACAAGCGACAGAGTCAACATCATACCCCACGGGTAACATACCTTCTATGGTGGTATAGTGGACAGTGGGCCTCAGCTACTACTGATGTGTGACTGACACTACCCCACACTTCACTGGGATAGCCACTCATGTACCAACACATCCATGAGTCATACCCTCCACTCTGCTGGATCAACACATACACACCACCTCCAAGACCTACATTACCCTTGGCATGAACACTACCATCATGTGACTGGTGTTACACACCTGGGGTTATCCCCTCATTGGTGGATTCTGAACATATGCTAATCTACCTTGTTAGCCACATCCCGGAAACACACCCATCACAGCATACACAGTACATGTGTACTACTACACCTACTACAGATGTCTGCTTGCTAACATCATGACACCCGTGCAGATGGACAATGCACATACAAATGCTGACACATACCCCAGTGCACTTAATTAGCATGTACACAACTGCATGGATCATGCTATTCCACACAGAGCCATGATGGTACACACCAGATAACAGATGCCACTCTGGTGGTCATGTTCCACGGACATATGATGTACAACAACAGGTGTAGGCTGTTGCACAGTGGTGTACATTCCCATGTGTGGGGTGGCTCATTGGTCAGCCGTGGTGGGGCCACAGGGTCCCTCATCACATACTCCAAGACTAGCTACGTAAACATGACTGCCACACATTCCGGGGTGTACCACCAGGCATTATGGTGGTATGTCAATATTCGATGGCAACACCCACATCTGCTGTCACATACAACAGTCACTCAGGAACATTGCAGACCCAGGTATTGTTGGCAGCATGCTGGAGGATGGATTCAATGCTGACAGTACACCCTCTCACTCACTACAGGGCCGCAATCCATACATGAACATTGTGGTGTCCCTGTGGTCACACCTACACAGTACTGACCTACACTCTATGTGTCCTGGGACACTGGCCCCATGTCACCTTCCAACGTCCCAGGCTGTGATGTCCACCAACCTCTGAATTACTTGTCTCCCCACTAGGCCACCATATTCAGTAATAGCCTTGTTTCAGACATTGTAGACCCTGAATGGCACACAGCAGCATTTATCACACTACACACAGGTGGCACCGCATTGCACGAGTGGGACTATAGTCCTACACACCTGACTGGACTGTTCTGCGTGGCTATGGGGCACATCGTCAAGGACATCATTCTCAGAGACATTGTTGGTCTCCCGTCCTCTGCTGCCACCCGGGTTGGGCTTAAGGCCAGAGCATGGCCCCTACACATGGTGGACTCCTTTCATACAGTTACCAGGGCAGTTACTGATGGTACGGGAGTCCACACATCCTACATTGTCCTCTCATTGCCTTTCAGCAGCATTCCCCATTCTGGTATTGACAACATACACATCCACCTGCACATCGTACCCTGTGTCTCAGGATGTTATGCTATGTGGCTCATGGACAGGACACACAGTGAGGCCAGCATACCATAGTACCTACTACATGTCAGGTACTTTGGCATACCACAGTCCTCAGTCATAGGGCCCCTCATGTTAAGTATATGCTTCCCTGCGGAATAGGCTGGCACAGGGGACTTTCCCTGCCTAGCTTTAGAACCCCTACATACCAAGCGCCATGATTGCTCCACCAGCTGATACTGACTCCAACCATACGGGTATCACTGTGACAGATACATAATATGACTATCATGGCATCAAGCTGCATGACACAAGGTGCATGCACATCACCTTTGCATTACACCATTCACCCACTGACTATCACATGGATGGTAGTCCCTACATACATATCACATTGTACATGTTTGCAGTACACACATATGTCGCACCCACTCCTGTGGTTACCGTATTGCCACTGTGGTGTGGATATCCTCCTACATGGCCACACCTATCTGTACTGGGTGTGTAACTGGTACATAGGCACCCATTGTACCTCTGAACTCAAGACATCTACACACATTCAAGGGTACACCACCACATTTAGGGTGTACCTTACACAACAGCTACAGCTTTACATGCCACAACATTAACACGCCATGATGTTTACTGAGCTCCGACAGTTTAAATATGCGGCTGCACTACGGACACCACATCTGTACACATTTGCTTACTACATACTCATGGTTGACCTCTGCTGATCAGACAGGGCCCATGTCCACAACATTATTGATGGATATACGCAACATAAGCAGAGGCCACTGTGAGCAACATGCTCATGGATATGTGCACACACGCCACAATGAGTGGGATGTGCTTCTGGGTTACATTCCCAAACAGGACACTCACCATGCTGTGGAACATAAGTCCTCTGTACATCACGCAGGGACACTCAGTAGCACTGTTCATGTGATACCTCCCTTGGTGGTTGGGAGACACATGTAGGCCTGGGATCACTGCAGTGGCTGTACTGTGCAGTGGTGCAGGTGACACCTGGCTCTGCTCTTCACAGGACACTACCCTGGAGAGGTGCCACTAGTGTGAACACTGTAGTTGTGCTTACACATGGACTTGACAGACTGCATAGTAACCCACTATGCACCTGTGCAGCTATTACATGTCCTTTGTGCATGGTTACTTGGTAGCCCTTCCATTTAGATTAGCTATCATGCTATTACTATGTTCCATACCTACAGGCCATATGTATCCTGTTATTGTACATACCAGTAACAAAAACAAAACCAGTGAAGTCAAAACTTGAAAACCAGAAAAATTCACTGCGAGTCACCAATAAGAGGATCGATGTTGTTTAATGTAGAATCCACAGCGTGACAACAGCAAGAAACAGCAAAACACAGCAATTAAACGCTTGTAGTTACATATAGCGTTTTCGTATTCCTTCATCAGAATGAAGTAGCTTATGCTTCTCACTGCCTTATATACCAGATGCAATTAATGAATTAATTGAAAATTGGTATTGATTGGATTCTAACCATCAAGGTTTAAAACATAATAAGATCTCAATGTTTAATAACCAGAATACAATAAAATTAAGTTAAAAACAGTTAAAAAACTTCCATAAAACAATGGTCCAAAATAATATCATATAGACATTATGCTAGTAATTGTAAAATATATTAATGTGTATGTAAAGCTGAACTACAAAGTATAAACCTTTTGGTTGTAAAAATCACAATTTTGCCTGTCTTAATTTAAGGACTGTTTTTAAAGAAACCATGTCATTTAGACCTGGAGGACTTGATGCTTCTAACCAAAGTTGCCAATACAATTCACGATATTCAAGTCGTGTTTCCCACATACCACCTCTCACATCTTTATCCACAATTTCTAAGACAAAAAATGAATACTTAGCTCCTTTACAATCTAAGGTATGCTTATACAATGCATTGTTAATATTTTCCCTGGTGATTTCATAACAGTGTTCAGAATTGGTTTTAAGTTTCCTTTCGGTCTTGCCTACATAAAAAGAATCACATAATTTACATAAGGCCAAATAGACAAGACCGTGGGTGTGACAATTTGCATAACAATTACTGGTTAGTCTTTTGTTTCTACTGACCAGTTCAACACAGGAAGCATTTATCAAGTAATTACACTGGGAACAAAACCCACATTTATATGTACCGAATTTCCTCAGCTTATTAGTAAAATTGTTTTTACTACTAGATTCAAATAGATTCTTGAAATTCATGTCCTTCCTATATGTAAAACCCAAAGGACTATTTCTCAATATGTCTATGTCTGTGATGTCCTGAAATTTTGACCATTCTCTTGAGACCACTTTTTTAATAATACCAGAGTCACCATTATAATCCAATATAAAGTTCTCATTTGTATTTTTGTTATTCCCTACTGAAGGTTCCTGAACTGAAAATGTGGGGTTGTGAACAACTTTCCCCAAAATTGGAGCAAATCTGTTCTCTCTACCCTCCTTGACTTCTTGTATTGTAATTTCAATAAGAGAAAGGGGGTAACCTCGGTCAAGAAACATTTTACTAATTGTTTCACATTCCTTGTTAAAATTATCATTGTCTGAGGTCATCCTACTTGCTCTCACAAGTTGCCCCTTAATCAAATTCTTTTTTTGAAAAAATGGGTGTCCACTTGTATAATGCAAATAAGAATTTGAAAAAGTGGATTTTCTATAAATTTTGGAAGAGAAATTTTGGTCTGTCATCTTTATACAAACATCCAAGTAATGAAATTCGTTGTAACTTATTTCATAAGTGAAATCTAAAAAAGAGGTAGTTCCCTTCAGATATAATATAAATTCTTGGAATTTTTCTTCACCTGCTTTCCAAAAAATGCAAATGTCATCTAAAAAACGCTTGTAAAATGTCCAACATTCTTTGAATTCGCTGTTTGTAATGTAAGTGTATTCCCACCAGGATAAAATAATATTAGCATAAGTCGGGGCGCAATTAGCGCCCATGGCCACACCCTGGAGCTGTTTGTAAAATTCTCCCTCATAAAACATAAAATTGTTATGTAGAATAATATCCATTAAGGTGGTCGTGGCTAGAAATTCATTGGTAGAAAATTTACCAAAGGTATTAATGTATTGTTCTAACCAGTCTAAACCGGTGTCATGTGGAATACAACCAAAAAGGTCAATAACATCTATAGTTATAAAAATTAAGTTGTCATCATACAGATCAGGTTGAATTTGTCTTAAAAAGTCCCATGAGTCTTTGAGAATAGTTGGTCCTTGCCAAGACAGTTCTTTTAATTTTTTATCTACAAAGATAGCCAATGAAGATATAATGGAACCTTCTGATGCAACTATAAGACGAAGTGGGGGTTAATGGTATTTTTGTGTACTTTGGGGATGCCAAAAACTGAAGGTACTCTAGGTTTAGAAGTGAATAAAAACTCAAATTCTTGTAAAGTAATAGTGCCTTCTAATAATAGGTCATTAAGCATACAAGAAATTCGTGAATTGGCTATATTAACTTGGTTAATAGAAACCAATTCGTATTTCACAGTATTTCCAAGTTCTTCTTTCATTTTGGATTCATAAATAATGGCATCCATAATAACCGTACCCCCTCCCTTGTCTGGTTGCATTATCCTGACTGAATTATTCTTTTTAAGTGTGTCCAAAAGAATCTGTTCTTCCTTTGATAAATTTGAAGGTACTTTGTGTTTAAATGTTTGTCTCCTGATTTCTTTTTCCATGACTGCTTCAAGGCTTTTTAACTGTGGGTGAATGGGGGGATTGAATATACTAGGTTTTTTTGGGATAGAATTGTTGGGTGGTAACCGAGGATGATTTTGAAAGAATACTATTAAATTCTTTTTCCTAATAAACATTTTTAAATCAATGATGGCTCGAGAGATGTTAACCTTCCTGGAAGGAATGTATTTAAAGCCCTTAGAAAAAAGGCGAAAATGTTCTTTATTGATAGCAATAGAACTATAATTAAATATATTATAACCATCATAGGAAAAAATGGTGTCATGGGAAATAATGAGGTCTTGTTGTACAATGGTGTCTACCAGTTCATTCTCCTTCCTTGGCCATAATGGTTGTAGTTGTAATGTACAAAAGGTCTGTTCCTTATTCTGTTGGATCGCCTGGGAAGAGGTTGGAATGGTTGATCTAAAGGGATTTCCTGTTCAGGCCTAATATTGTTAGCTTCTGGTTGAACCATTTCATGCAACTCTTGACTGGTATTTGCTTGATCTATGTCATGTGTTTCAACCTGTTTGTATAACTGAAAGTGTCTGGGTTTGGGATAAGAAACACCATCTTGATATTCTTTCAAGTCCCTCTCTAACTTCCCCTGTTTCCTGGAAATATTTATGCTACAATTCTTATCTACCTGTGAAAAAATACTGAAATATTTCCTTTTTTTCTTTTTTATTGTACATACCAATAGACGATACCTGTGGTATGCATGATATGCCTGTTATGCTGTGTAGAATATCTGTCATATCTACCTATAATACTATACATTACACACATTTCACATAGTATCCCATAATGCAAAGCATACTTGCTCAGCGGGACCACCTTACATATGTCATTAACGTTGTTTACCCATACACATGCGTGCTGTGACAGTATATCAACATATACTATCCCCTGCTATTGCACGTCCTTGTTGGACATACCTTACCACTGACGGCGGGTTGTATGGCATTGTTCTGTTTAATGGCCTCATGTAGCATCCCTTCTGGTGTCTGTGCTGTGTACTTTGTGTCCCACTGCTGGACGCACAAATTCTACAAGCGTTAGTATGCTCAGCAAGACATCACTACATCAATACCTTTCCCCACTTTATGCATTGCGGACACGTTTAATTAATGCAAACCAGGCTATACATACAGTAATACTAATTAATACAGATCATGCTATACATAACCTTACATATCGGGCGTTCTACATACCTTGTTGTCGTTACAGCATTTCGTTTCTATCTCTCTCACAGTGTTTCAACTGTTTTTCGGTATGAGCATACGGTTTGAATGTCTGGCAAGTCATCCTTATATACGTCGATACCTGAAACATGTGGATTCTTCCCGCCATTTGGTGTTCCTGAGTGACTAATTACTTGCATATCAGCTGTGCAGCTACTCCATTTGCCAATTACGCGGCGACAGTGGGGTATAATTGATTCTCCACTTGAGCGTTGCCTATTTGCCCTACCTTCGGGGAGACGGTCTGTATTGTGTTTTGTTATGAGTAACTGCAACTGCTATGCATGGAGACAAGTATAGTTTGGATTCATGTCCCCCGTGGATTGTGTGTGACAGGTAGAGTATTTGGTTCAACATGTGGGTGTACCTGTCATCCCGACGTCTGTTAACGGAGTATTGCAATCAATACCTGTAACATGGCTGTTTGTTCCATTATACAATGCCTGCAATTTTGCATGTCGCCTTTAATTGTGTCTCTACACGGTATGTTGAGGGTTCTGCAGATGTAATTGACTGACTGGATGTTTGTGCTGCTATTACAGTTTGTATTGCTTTAGTTTCTAGTGTGGGGGATATCGGTGGTTGTACGTAACATATACGGTTTGTGGGCCTTGCATTTCTACATAATCCATATATATGTGTGTGGGCTCCGTCCCTGATTAGAGAGCTAACAGTTAGTAGACTTATGTTATGGGATTGTACGTTGGGCCATTGTTAATTGGTTTCTATATCGTCTGCAGGTGAGCTTGCTACTTGTATACCTCCCTAATTGCAGCGATATATCAGGGGATATGTGTAGGTGACAGCTATCCCTTGTATTTCTGTCCCAGATATTTGCAGCCATTTTGGTTGTGTTGTTAAAAGAGCCTGTTTGCCATGGGTTGCCACCTTATGATATGGTCATTGTTGGACACTTGCGGGACACAAAGCAGTGTTTACAGGCCAACATGTAGCCACGGTCAGTACACAGGTAGCACATACTTTTATCCTCACTACATACCTATTGTTGTGACTTTGGATACTTATCATATTGCATGTAACATTTAAGTTTCTTACATACAGGCATAACTATTAAATACGACTGTTACAGTATATATGGGACATATTTATGTCCTACCATCTCGGACATTTGCCCTTTGTACTGTTTTATGTCAGGACACACCTGCCCAGGGTGGGGATGTCCCTCCTACTGTGGTACAGGTAGCAACCGTATGCCTACGGCTAGCTATACCCACACCTACCATACTGGTCTGCCTCTGACTTGGCACCAACATACACATGTTGCGGACAGACACACACATTACAGTCACACAGAAACGCACACGGCACCCTCAACGCACACTTACACAGACTACGGCACTCACAGACACAGTTGAACACAGTACCTACGTGGACCGCAACACCGTCAGCGGTGACTAACTGTCCCTTCATATCATCATACTATTACTCGCGGATGTACTGTTCCGGCACTGTGTTCTATCGGTCTTTCAGCCTCGTGGTTACACATGTCGGTATGTTACACATTCCATGGTTGACGGTATCCTATTTATTTGTACCTCCAAGATGTTATGACTGTCGTTGAACTATCTATCATATTTGCAGATATCGCTGAATCCATCTATATCACCATATATCCCTCTATTGCCCTTTCTATCTGTATTATATATATGTATATGTGTACATATATATATATATATATATATATATCTATATATATATATCTATATATATATATATATATATATCTATATATATATATATATATATATATATATATCTATATATATCTATATATATATATATATATCTATATCTGGCGGGGAACGTGACAAGCACACAGCACCACAATATGCTGTAAGACTCATGTACTGTTCAGATGTTGGCATTCCGTGTTGCACTAGCTGTTGTGTTTACAATGTTTGAGGGCTGCCTATGTAGGAGTCACACATTGGGCCACCTATACATTACAATTTACAGGTGGTCATGTTTGTGTGCCATCCATTTTACTGTATGTGCAGGTGGAGAGGTGTCAGTCCATAGGGGCCTACACGGTCAGTGTATGTGCTATACGTTCCCTCTTTGCCAAGGCATAGGCATATTGGGCACGCTTCCGTCTGCCTACTGGGGCTGGCACAGTGTGTTCATGGTCTGAATCTCTCTGTGCCTGTAATGGCCTTGGCAATTGCGGTGGGCTATGAGGGCCTTCACGATTTTGTCCCTGCTGCAGCTGCTTCCACAGGATCATATTATGTAGCATGGCACATACTATGACGATGTGGGCACATGTGCCTGGAGAGTACTGCAAGGCTCCACCAGATGTATCCAAGCACCGGAACCGTGATTTCAGCATCCCGAACACACACTCTATGATGATTCTGGTTTGTGCGTGTGCCTCATTATGGCATTCTTGCATGGGTGTGTGTGCATTTCTGATGGGAGTCATCATCCACGGCTCCAGTGCATAGCCAGCATCCCCCATGAGATGGCCATGTGGGATGTCCCCCCTGACAAATACCTGATACAGCTGTGAGGCATGCCAGATATGGAAGTCATGGTAGCTTCCAGGGCTGCCAGCACACACATCCATGATAATGCCCTGGGCATTGCACACGACCTGGCAGTTGATGGAGTGGAATCCCTTGCGGTTTATGTAGCACATACCCTGCTCACCGGGTGGTGACTTGATTTGTATGTGCGTGCAGTCTATCGCACCCAGTACCTCCGGGTATTGTGCCACACGGTGGAAGTGACGCATATTGCTGGCCAACTCCTCCTGAGTACTGGGGAAGTATATCTGCTCATTGGCATGTGGTAACATGGCATACAGGAACTGGTGTAGTACCCTGGATGCTGATGCCTGTGAGATACCCATTATATCTCCAGTTGGCCTTTGAAAGGTACCTGTGGCCAGTATTCGCAGGCTTACACATACCTTCGTGTCCACTGGTATGGGTTCCCCTCTGTTGTTTCTGGTTCTCAGGCGTGGCCAGTACAGCTCCACTATTTGCTGTAAGATGTCCCTGTCCACCCTGTAACGTTCTACTATCTCCAGGTCATGTAGCCCCTGGTAGGTTACCCTTGGTCTGAACACTCTCCTTCTCCTCCGAGGCCTGCGGTGGTTGTCGGCATCATCCTCCACAACACCGTCAGTCTCTAACACATGCTGATGAATCACAGCTATGGCAGCTCCCAACATGTACATTTTAAAAGTTCCCCGTGTGTTTACACCTATGGTGCGGTGTTTGGGAATACACAGGTGTGTGTTGGGTACTTACACACTTTATACTATTGTGCTGTGAACACAGATGATGTCATAGGGTGTGTTTGTACGTTCGTAGCTACAGGTTATGTTCTGTGTTTTACTGCCGGAACTACTATTGTGGTGCCTTTGGTGTTGAATTACATTTGCCTGCCATGGATTACCTCTTGACCTTCCCTTTACATTTCTGCGCGTTGCACCTACCATTTTCTGGCGTGCATCCTGCAGCCTACTTTCATTTGTGCTTTCCTGGACCTGGCGTATCTTGCGTTATGTGTGCTACTGCCGGTCTGCTGTCAGTTTGCTTTGCTCTGCTGTGTCAGGTCTCCTATCTTTGCAATCCAATACCTCCCCTCCTTTCTTTGCATTCACATGCCTCCCCTATCCTGTTTTGCAGGTTTCTGCAAGCATACTTGTCAGCTGCCGTCGATTGGCCTTCGTGGGTTGATTGGTGTTGATTGCTCATTAGTACTCCAATTACCCTACTTCCGCATTTCCTTTTCTTCCCCTGACCTACCTGTTTCTGCTACTGTTTGCAGCGCATGCGTTCGATTACTGGGTTTCGGGCACGTTTTCATCCTCGTACACATGCGCTTTTGGCCATGTGTGCTCTCAGCTAAACGATTCCTCCCCACCCCTATCCTGCAGCTTTGCTTAGCAATGGACAGGCCAGATTTGCAATGCTCCAATGTGCTTAGCGCTACAGTGGCACACCCCTCTGCTGATGTCATGTATCTCCTCTGAGCCACTCCTCGGTGTTATACCGCTGCGCCGTATGGTACAACCTTCCTCCGGCGGGACATTTGCGATTCAGTATTATCTGCCTCATTTGCATGGCATTGACTACTAATTCATAGTTACCGTGCCGAACACTATCGCAAGCCCTTAGCAACCCTTGCACCTTGGTTGTGGTGTTCCATGCCTACCATTGTGTGTTATACTGTAAACCTGATTTCTATTACGTTGCGATTTTATGACATTTTTATATTATTTCTTTATGTTACAGCTTCCGCACACATGCCCTGCGGTTCTGCTGTGCGTTACTGTGGACATGACATTAAATGTTGTTATTTACATGTTGTGCATCTTTTCTTATGCCATTGGCTGTGTAATTCGCCATTGGCATATGTTCACGTTGTGATACCTGGGTCTGGCCCTCTTCCATAGCTCCGATGTTATGTTTGGGAAAATGTAAACCGTGTTTTTTGGTTTACATTTCTGTGGGCTTACGCTACGCCTGCACCATTTCACGAATCGCTATATGCCTTCATTTGCATGGTGCAACACTGCACATGGGGTGATTTGCATACCTACGCCGGGGGCTGCGCAGATCTGGCGTAGGCCGGTAGTGCACGTGGAATTAGATTGTACCTGAATCGCTCGGCGGCCATATTTGGCATTATAACACCTACGCTATGCGTGCGCCTGGCGCAAGCTTCATGAATCCCGGGGAATGTCTTCTCATTTTTTTTAAGTTGCTGAACTCTGTCTTAGAATATGTCACCATCAACTACTAGAAGTGGTAAACCATTTTAAATAGGAACAGCTTAAAAATCTCAGCTTTGGCCGGCTAAGATCTAGCTGTATTCAACTGGACGTATAAGAGAATTTAAGTACCTTTTATCTGCACTTTTTTCAAATAATACAGTATTTAAATTGATTTAATTGCGTTGCATGAATATCAACTCAAGTGGAAGTTTTGACTCTGTTCTTCAGTTAGTGCTTGCTTGAATTTTATTGTCTGTTAGTAATTGCAGGTGTGGGGGTAGCCACATTCTTTGATTTCTGTCACTGCCTATTTAAGTGGTACAGTTTGAAATATTTTCTGCTTAAAAAACTCAGCTTTGGTCGGCTAAGATCTAGCTGTATTCAACTGGACATATAAGAGAATTTAAGTACCTTTTATCTGCACTTTTTTCAAATAATACAGTATTTAAATTGATTTAATTGTGTTGCATGAATATTAATTCAAGTGGAAGTTTTGACTCTGTTCTTCAGTTAGTTCCCCACCCACTCTCCCTGTTTTTGTTTTGGTGTTAATCTTAATGGCTTTGAAACTGCCCGCCCCTCTTGTAAATTTGTGTTTGGATACTCCTTTTGGGCCCATCTCATTTGCTCACTCAACTGAGTGCAGTGAGATCATATTATGATTTCAGGCACTCCTACTGTGTACAAAGAGAGCATCTGGGGAAGAGAACACAAAAAAAAAATTAAGCTTGTTTCCTGCCTTTCCTGTTAAGTGGTCTAGACTGTTTGTAGGCTTCTGAGGCCCCCAAGCCCATCTGTGTTGGAGGGAAGCCTTCTAGCTTAGTTTTGTTTCTTATAACTAGCCAGTTTTCTAGTTTCAGCACTCAAATCTGTTTCTTTGAACTCAGCACTTATTCAGAACTCATTGTAAGCACTACATAAGCTGCAAATTACTACAGCACTCAACTTTCCTCACTTGTCTAGAGGAAAGCAGTTTTTAGTACTTAATAAATAAGCACCTATCCAGGCATGTCTAAGGGTCAGCTCCCAGTGATTTCTCATGTCTACCTGATGAATCTGGGCATCTTGGGGCAATACAGCAATTGCCTCATGTACACAGACAACCCTCTCCTCCTACCACCCAACACTACAACCTGTGAGAGATGCACTTATATAGCCAAACTGGAAGCAAAGCTGTCTTCATCCAAGACTGGACTGGACAGTCAAGAGGAGAAGGTAAACACTTGCACCACACCACACTCATCACATAGTCCCTCAAAACCTACACCACCAAAACACACACATAGAAACACAAAACACACACCTACATTCGCGGAGGCTCTCAATAAAACCTGTCCAAGCATCAGGGACATCCAAAGCATAACCGCAAGCAAACTCCACCCCCCAACACAACCCAAATGACACATAGCCCACAAACTCAGTGTGCCACTCAACCACAGCCCATAAGGCATAAAAACATACCCAACACTCTAGTCATAGGTGACTCTATAGTCAAGCACACTGATGTTCCAATCACTAGACTAAACAAGGAGAAAGTTACTGTCAGCTGCCTGTCAGGTACCAGGATCCGCCACATAATGCATGCACTCAGGTCACTCCACAATAAGTACAAATATGACACTGTCATTGTCCATGTTGGTGTGAATGACCTGAGACGTACCTCCCTGGACTACATGAAAAGAGACATGGAGGAGCTCTCCGATCTTGTATTCCAGGCAGGTATGACCCTAACCCTGAGTAGCATCCTGCTATCACCCAGAATGATTCCACAGTACAAGGACAAAATGATTGACTTCAACAATTGGCTAAGCTTCTGGTGTCATTCTAAGGGGATCCAGTATTTGTCTGCCTGGGACGACATGATCGACAGACCACGATGCTTTGCCAGAGATGGCCTGCACCTGTCGCCCTTAGGATTCCGGATACTGGCTAAGGCTCTTGCCACCCCTATAGTGCCTTTTTTAGGCAAGGTTCAAATGACAAATTCACCACCATAACAGGTACAAGCAAGCAAAATCTGAGGGTAATGCTACTCAGTGCTAGAAGTCTAAACCTCAAAATGCACTCACTCGAGGCACTCCTTAAAATGGAGAACATTGACATCTGTGCAGTGACAGAGACCTGGTTCAAAGCTCCAGAGAGCACTCCTGCATTACCAGGCTACAATTCATACCACACCTTTCAGCCACCTAACCCAGAACAAAGCACTAAAGGCAGAGGCGTGTCCATATTCATTAAGGATATCCAGACCTCCAGGCTAGTTGCACAGCATAATGCATCCGATATTATCCAAGTGCAACTAACTCTGGGCAAGACCGCAATCCAAATTGTAGCTTGCTACAGACCCCCCACCATGCCCCGGGATTCCCACTCCTCATTTCTTGATACACTGGAAAGTATTAGGGTACAACCCAACACCCTAATAATGGGCGATTTCAACTACCCCACCATTAACTGGGAAAACTACTCATGTACCAACTCTTTTGCTCAACGTTTTCTAGAATTCATAAATTTCAATGCCTTGGATCAACTTATTCACATCCCCACCAGAGGCAGCAATATCCTAGACCTGGTCATTACCAACATGGGAAACCAGTGTTCCACACCAGAGGTCAATTCCTTGTTGGTCAGATCCGACCACAAGCTAATAAGCCTAGGCATCCACATCCCACCCCCAATTAGGGAAACCATCGTAAAAAACTTCTTCAAAGCCAACTTCACACTTCTTAAGACAGAAGTAGCAAACTTCATGACACCCATGCAGACAGACAATAGAGGTATGACTGCTGAATCCTACACAAATGCACTTTATAAGCACTTACACGAGTGCATGGATCATGCTATCCCTAATAGAACCAAGATGTTATCTTCCAAAAAAAGGAAGCCAATCTAGTGGTCCTCTGCCATAAACAAACTCTACAACAGAAGAAAGAAACTGTTGCAAAAAAGAGTAAAATCCCATGACCGGAGGAACTCCCTGGTCAACCTCAGTAAGAAGCTGAGATCCCTCATAAAATCCTCCAAAGCTAGTTATGAAAACAAAATTGCCACTGACTCTAAAGACAACCACAAAGCATTCTATAGATATGTCAAGAATCTCAATGGGAACACTCAGATCTGCTCTGAGTTAAAGCACAATGGCACTAAATATACAGAACCAACTGATATTGCCAACATCCTAGCAGATAGGTTCAGTGCCAACTTTACCCCCCTCTCACCCCCTAGAGGGCCCATCTCTATACCAGAAGAATGCAAAGTTCCTATAATCATGGCTGCACAGGTAAAAAACACACTCTCCAAAGCCAAGAACACAGCATCCATGGGACCTGACAATATCCCAGGCTGCGTTCTACACGAACTACAGAATGAACTGGCACCCTACCTAAATGCCATGTTCAATCATAGCCGCACCTCAGGCTTTGT